>NC_083769.1:9139200-9439200 GCF_963514075.1 Conger conger
CTGTAAGGATATTTACATATAACCATAATGATGTCTGCCTTTAGCACTGTCTAGTTCATCCAAGATGGCTGACTGGAGACATATCCACCCTGCAATGTTGTTAGCAGCTACAGGAGAATACATGTTGGCCTTACAAACCACCAGATTCTGTTTTGTTGTAAATACCATGGACATAAGTGTTGGGAGGGCCCAGCAAGCCAGTCTTTGGTGTGACCATCTGGTACACGGTTACACATAAGCCGCAAAACGGTTCCACAGCTAGGGGCCGCTAAACCATCCGAGTATAACCTCCGCCACACGGGCCGATAATATGCCGCCACGTCAACCGCGGTGGGTGATTCATGGCATGTGGAAAAAAGGAAGTAATTAGTTTGACCATCACTCCATTATGTTCTCAAAGAGGAATTAAATGAAATCAAGAAGCCGTGACCTCGACCGTTCAAACCCGTGACCCCGGAGCGGCAACATTATTCCATTAATACACTTTTAATCAGAAGACCGGTTTACACCGGAATTCAGCTCGCCGTCGAGGAAAGGACCGCTCCTGCTCCGCGGCGCGTGTTCGCGTTCATTAATTTTTAAATAAAACCAAATCAGGCTAGCAGGCTGCCCTTTTAAAAAATAGCTTTTGTGACGTAAGAGTCTTTGGACGGCAAGGTCAATGGATATGGTGCCGTGGGGTGTATTCAGTTATAAGACAAATAAACAAACGAGATCGTTGTATCACATTAAAAGCGTAATGGGGTATTAGCGTGTGTTTACCCTCCGCTGTCTCTCAGTCTTTGAGCGCAGGAAGGGTACCGGCCATGAGCACTCCTGTGCGCTCCTGAACAATGATGTCAGGTCTGGCAGCCCTTCCCCATATGCCGTTTGTAATTACCCAGTGACATTAATTAAACTGTATTTGGCAAGCGACCAGAACCACAGCTGGCGGTGCTGTTCTTCCCCACGCCGTGAGGGCCGCGATTCCCTGGGTGAGTCACACATTCTCTCTCTCTCTCTGTCTCTCTCGCTCTCTCTCTCTCTCTCTCACATTCTCCCTCTCTCTCTGTCTCTCTCACATTCTCCCTCTCACTCTCTCTCTCTCACATTCTCCCTCTCTTTCTCTGTCTCTCTCCCTCTCTCTCTGTCTCTCTCTCTCTCTCTCGCTCGCTCTCTCTCTCTGTCTCTCTCTCACATTCTCCCTCTCACTCTCTCTCTCTCACATTCTCCCTCTCTTTCTCACATTCTCCATCTCTCTCTCTCACATTCTCCATCTCTCTCTGTCTCTCTCTCACATTCTCTCTCTCTCTCTCACTCTCTCTCTCTCACATTCTCCATCTCTCTCTGTCTCTCTCTCACATTCTCTCTCTCACTCTCTCTCTCTCTCTCTCTCTCTCACTCACTCTCTCTCTCTCACATTCTCCATCTCTCTCTGTCTCTCACATTCTCTCTCTCTCTCTCACTCTCTCTCATTCTCCCTCTCTCTCTGTCTCTCTCTCACATTCTCCCTCTCATTCTCTCTCTCTCTCTCACTCTCTCTCATTCTCCCTCTCTCTCTCTCGCACTCTCACATTCTCCCTCTCACTCTCTCTCACGTTCTCCCTCTCATTCTCTCACGTTCCTCTCTCTCTCACTCGCTCTCTCTCTGTAAAGGATTAGGATTGGATTTATCCACCTTCAAATAAATGTATTTATTATTTATGAAAATAAAACCTCAGTTATGCGATAGCACACAAGGTCCCAAGGTAGGTACATTTTCTTTGTTTTACAAATTTTTGGCTCTTGCATATTTTTCCATCTCAACACAAAATAATACATTCACTTTTTCCAAGTACAATCGGCCTGGGCTAAGTGATGATAGTGTGGGATATCAATGATGACTGACAGCTATCGTGATGGGAACTGGATATTGTGATTCACAGATGGTGTCTACTTCGCTAAGTTTGCTTCCACCTGCAGGCCCTGCACCTTGAAAGAGCATAGCCCCACAAAGCACAATACATGATAGAGAGCCCGAAATGAGTAACGATTCAAATAAAAGCATTTATTATACATTCACGAGCATAACAGAAGCATTAAATTACAATCGCATAGAGCATTATGAATGCTTTGTAATATGTTTTACTTTTCTTATCAAGCTTGTTGACGACAAAGCAGATTCATGAATTCACATTGGGCAATTCAAAATACATTCATTACAGCCATACAAAACAATATTGTGTTGATACTAATAACAAAAAAAAAATGCAATTTAGATAACAGCTTATTTGTTGTATTTCATTATTTATTTATTTTTGTAATATTTTTAGACATCACCCAGCCCAAAGAACAATCGTATCATCGGACGCAGGGATAATAAACCTATCAGCCTCTCACAGAAAAAACGCACCTCCTAATTCCACCCCCCCACCCCCACCAGTATCCTTGGGCTTTGTGTCTTAAAAATACTTCCCGACTGCTTGGGTCCCCCGGGTAACACGCGTGAGGGTATTTAGGATCGTAATTAGGACAAATCTGCTTTGAGGCTTTATGCAATGTCAAAACAAAAGTCTGAGAAAGGATATTTTCTGTATCAGCACATCTTTCATATATAAATAAGGACAGATAACCACATGAATTTAAAACAGAATGCACAAGTGTGGAGGAAAATAACTAACAACCGACGGTTCATAATGTTTGGAGTGAGTGTGACAATGATGGAGTAGCTACTGGACTAGAAGTGTCTGGAGGTTTACGAGTAATTCAGGTGGTTAATTTATGTCATTGGCTAACAGCTCCCCATATCTCCTTTCCAAACCTGAAACTAGCCCCTGATAAAAAAGGAATATCACAAAGACCTGTAAACTGGGGTTGGGCAGGTAGGTCTGGGCATCCAGATATGCACACTGTCATACCCTCATTGAAAAGTATAATATAGTAGATTTATAATTTATTCATGTAGCTTACATGCTTTTAGCCAAAGTGACTTACATAAGGGCATTTCACATCATACGCAAACACCGCAAGAGCTAAAGTTACAATCACATGTGTCAGTGTCAGGGTGCTTGCCTCAAGATCAACGAGCTGAAGAGAGCAACGGGTTCATTGAATGAAATAAAAACAGTGAGAAAAGTAGTCTGAAACGGACACTTTTTAGACTTTTGTGGAAGACAGTTAGGGAATCTGCTTTGGAAAGGTTGTATCACTATCTGGGGATGAGAAGAGGAAGGTCCAGGAGGCGGACAGCCACTTGGCAGAAGGACACCGAATGAGCCTTAAAATGACAACAAATCAAAAACTGTCAGGTTGATTTGTTCACAGTAACTACAGAACAGAATTCATTTCAAGTTCAAATACACCCACACTCACCACCAAGCATATAACTCAATGGAATACCACTACATTCATCACCAGTGTGAAAAATCCGAAGGAAAATTGACTACTTCCATGAAATGTACATTTATAAATATGTTTGCCTGTTATTTACATTATTTCAGCTATGATCAACACAATGAGCATGCATTATTAATTCAGATTATATTATTGTCAGGTTTAAAATGACACTGGTTATTGCTTTGCTGAACAATCTTGACTTCAAACTTTTATGGTGTATGAAGACAGGGAGAGGCAGCAGTATTCACAGCTTGGTATGCCAGGGCGAGAGATTTAAAATGAATGTGAGCATCCACCAGAAGCCAATAAAAGCTATCCAAAGTGGCATGGCATATACTGGAAATACGTTATAAGATTCCATACTATTAAAGTTTTGACTGCAAGATTTGAGCAAATTGCACATTGCAACTGCGATGTAGCAACTGTTTCCATAGAAACACCCAGTATCGCAACAAGAGGGGGTGCTAGCGGCCTAGCATAATGATTATAATCACGATGAATGCTTAGTGCTGAAAATAATGAAATCACATTGTTTGGAAATGTGTATAGGTAAATGTCATTTCAAATACAATACCGTGTGTCCTTGCAGGAATCAGGAAAAAAGGTCAAAATGTCTGTCCCACGCAATGTTTCTCTTACTTTTAATGTTTCTTTTAAAGCAGACTGAGCAGTACAATAAACTAAAAAACAATTAGTCTGAAGTGATTTGGTTTCCATCACCAACCTTGGCAGATTACATCATTCAATCTTTCGGTTCCCCAACATACTGCTACATTGGAACTGTCACATTGTGTTTTGGGAACCAAGTCTTGGGCATCCATCTTTGCTCTTTCCTCCTGTTTAGTTCACACAACAAAAAGATTACTTGTAACATATTGATAGCAATTTGAGCCCACAGCATCGCTTGCATATTGTGTAGCACACTGCTAGGTTTATAAACAGTGGTAGGGCTTTGCCAAGAGGTGCTGTTTTACAGAATGATATTAATACTGTACACGTACTAGAACAGTTTGGCCAGTACTGAAATACCACAGTCGCTACTTTTATATACCTCGATGTGAAGCAGGGATAGTCAGTCTTACCCAGAAAGGGCCGTTGTGGGTTCAGGCTTTTGTTCTGACCAAGCAGTTACACACCTGGTTCTACTAATCAAGGCCCTTAGCAACAACTCTAATGGTTGATTTGTACAATCAGGTGTGTAACTGCTTTGGTCGAACAAAAGCCTGCACCCACACTGGCCCTTTCTGGGAAACAACTGATGTAAAGTACAATAACATTGGCTATTAGCACTACTGTACTGCGGACACTGCAGCCCCCCAGGAGTTTGAGATCCTCGGTGTCAGATGCCGCAAAGTCAAACACTACAGAGCACAGACCATTTCAGCTGAAGAGGAGAAAACAGATTCAAAATTTGCATCGACGATTCAGCTGACAAGGAGCTCACAGCTCAAAAAATAAACCAAAACAAATGTGACGCCAGCAGCTGAGAAAACAACCTGCAAGAAGACTGGCAGTGAGGAAACTTATCAAAGATTTGTGAAGGCCAGTCAAGCAAGGGAGAGGTGGTGGGAGATACTCCTATAGTACACAGTGTTTATACCCTGCTGTAAAAATCTAGCTATGCCAGCTTGAAATTTGAGCTGGTCAAGCTGGGCTAGCTGGGTACGAGCTGGTCAACCTGCATGGCTCTGCTGGTCATAAAGCTGGTAGCTTGTTTGAGCTGGTATCTGTTTCAAAACATAGCTTGAGCTGGTCTAACCATGTCAAGCTGGGAGCTGGTTTGAACTGGTCAACCAGCTAAACCATGTTGAGCCGGGAGCTGGTCTGAACTGGTAAACCAGCGTAACCATGTTGAGCCGGGAGCTGGTCTGAACTGGTAAACCAGCGTAACCATGTTGAGCCGGGAGCTGGTCTGAACTGGTAAACCAGCGTAACCATGTTGAGCTGGGAGCTGAGCTGATATTTTTTTTCGGCAGAGCAGACCTGCCTCTGTCTGCTACAGCAGTGGCCCGGGCCCTGCTTGGAGTGCTGGTGTGGCCCAGGGCGGGCCCACGGTCCTGGGGTAATTACCTCCACAGTCACTCATCAGCCTGACACCTTCTGCATCAAAGCTGCACTTTTCTTTTTTCACGCTATCGTCTTGATCAATGAACGCCCCGTGGCAGGAAAGGCGGACCTACCGATCAAGAGTCGCAGAATCGGAACGGAGGGTGGTGGAGGGGGAGGAGGGGGTGCTGTTTTCCAACCGAAAATGTCTTAGAGCTTGAAAATGGTCAAATTCACAGAGCACCAGCTCCACGCAACATACAGGAATAACTCACTCATTCATAAAAAACATGCACTGTACTGCAAGTTTTAAAAAGTAATAGACAAGTAGAACATAGGTGAGATTTACACTTTGGTTCTTGGTCTCTATTGCAACATTGATGTACAAACGTCAATACTCATTTCCTATTTATTTCCTTGTACTAATAGTCAATCTTTAAACCAGTGTATGCAACTCCGTTCCAATGCTTGAAGAGTTTCTGAGAATAAAGAAAGGTGAAATATTCTGCTATGAGTTTTTGAAAGGCATGCGATGCAGGATTTTTATATATTTTTTTACCTTGAAAACAATATAAAATAACCATGTTCATATCTATCTATGATGTACTGGCAGTCTCTATCTTTGTGAATATTTGCCGAACCTATGCTCCTCTGCCTTTGTTTCTTCTCAGATGTGTTCAGGACGTTTCTGGGCTTGAATCTCTGTTCTGTGTGGGGCGGATGGTGTTGCTACAGAGCCTGTGGGGTGGGATCAGGGTTCAGTTGAGTGTTTGTAGTTAGCCAGCTACTGCAATGGCGAGGTGAAGAAGCACAAGCTTAGCAAACCGAAATTACAAGCTGATAGGCCTCGTTCAAAAAACAGGGTTAACCTCATGGGCACTGAGTTCCCTCAATGGCTACAGCTATCAAAAAAGACATGTGCATATGAAAATGGAGGTTGAAGACAGAGGAGGAAACTTATTTGATGGTAAACACAAAAAACCCTGCATAGCATACCTTAAAGACCACTGTAGTCCATGAGTATTCTGGTTTACCTCCTAAGCCAGCGCTACTCAGCTCCACGCCCTGTAAACGGTTGGCATTTATATATCGGCTTCATCCAAAGCGCTGTACAATTGATGCTTCTCATTCACCCATTCATACACACACTTACACACCAACGGCAATTGGCTGCC
This sequence comes from Conger conger, assembly GCF_963514075.1. Classification (NCBI taxonomy): domain Eukaryota; kingdom Metazoa; phylum Chordata; class Actinopteri; order Anguilliformes; family Congridae; genus Conger; species Conger conger. Next base: position 9,145,776 of record NC_083769.1, read on the forward strand.
ATGTAAGGCACCAACCAGCCAACCAGGGTTAGGTGTCTTGCTCAGGGACACTTTGACACAGCCTGGGTGGAATCTCACCGGCAACCCTCCAACTGCTCTACCTCCTGAGCTAATGTTGCCCTGTGGGCCACAGCATCTGCAGGCATTTGATCCGACCGTGCACGACACCACCTGATTTCACCAATTATTTTACCTGCTTGGTTCAGATAAGCTAATTAGGGAAATCAGGTGGTGTAGCGCATGGTTGGAGCATGGTTGAAGCTGTCCTGGACCAACATCCTGAATTTTTGAGGTCAACGCTATGCCTATCCTCAGGCTACTGAGGAACATCCTTCTTGGGACATAGCGTACCACATCGAGGAAGCCCGTCAGATATATTTGTTTTCGGAATATCACCATTTTTCAGGAGCTTAGCTCAACTCACCTTGTATGGGGTCTTACAATCAACTACCAGGGCACCCAACTTTAACCCAGCAGTTATTTATCAAATTCTTTTTATTTCCTCCTTTATACAGTACTGTGTGACAGCCTGTCTCTAAAAGGGACTATAATAAAGACTGATTTACTGAGCAGCCTGGAGATAATGGCGTTTTTGCATTTAAGAGACACATCTCAGCAATGCAGAGTAATGGTAGGAGGTCAGCACACAAATCGAACACGGTAACAGATTTTTATCTCATGACGTTTATAGGACTTGTTTGAAGATTATAAGGAACACCGTCCCAGACATGCTTAACTGCAAATCTGTGCAACAAAGACCACTCAATAATGTAGACCCTGTTAAGGATACTAAATCCAATTTTCAATGCAAGCATAATTTCCCTGTACATGGCTATGCCAAGGGAAGGGAAGCGTGTTTTCGGTTCCTACAATTGAAGCAGCCTATTACTTTCTGCTGCGAGAGATAAGAGCGGTTTGAAATACATTAAATGTGAACAAACCAAACCGTGGCCAGGTGCTGAGAATAGCGTTTTTTTGTCATTCATTTTAAAAACTTAAAACCTCATGAATATTGCTTGTTAGCAAGCTCACAGTACTGGGAAAGCGCCGGAAACATTCTGTGTTAGTTTGATGAGATGCTCTGCATTTAAACTGGTTTGGACATGCGGCTTAAGGGAATGTGAATAGATCAAAGCAATTCATTGAAAAATGTAAACTCTACCGACAATAATATTCATCATCTCTAATTAATATTATTAGGGACACCTCAATAAGGTAAATACGTAAGGTAAATAGGTAAATACCTTTACCATTAAATGTGGCTGACTAGCCCCCCCACCAAAAAAAATGTTTTGTATTCACTGCAGGCCTCCGGAAGTCTAAATTAAAGTTGAGAAAAAAGTTACCCTGCCGCAGTGTAGCAAAAAAATGCAATCCTTCTGACCTGATTTTGACATGTTGTTATGACAAGAGCATTCAACAAACCATCTTAAGAGTTTATCCATTATAACAAACAATTTCTGTGAACGTTGGGAATGTTCTGAGAACTGACAATTGCTGGCCTTGTTCGAATCTATAGATAGGCTATACAGGCTTCGGTTTTAGTTGCTAGATTTCATTTGATGCATAAAAGAATGGATTTCAAAGAACCGCCAAATAAAAGGTTCCATCTGTCGCGATCTTAGCTAATGTTTCACGGGACAAAAACATGTACAACACAGAGAATAACAGGTGCACTACTCAAGGTAGAAAGGTACTTTTTCAGTCCTTGTCAACATACACGAGTCCTTGGTGCCGCTAAGCGACTGCACTGCAGATTTTCTCCCGCGTACCTGACTGGCACTTCAGAAAATGTCTTTCAGCACTACCCAGTTACTGCCAGCTGCTCTTCTGCTATCCTGGGCTAGTTCTCCGATATGTGGACATATCTAAGACTGCTGGCTGTCACTTTAAACGGCGCAGACGTGCGCAGCGATTCCCTCGGCACCGAACTGGCTATGCGCCCAGGCAGCAGCTACATTATCATGCAGAAATGATGAGCTCCTGGTTTAACCCCCCCCCCCTCCACTATCAATACACCACTCTCCTCCGCCTCTCTGTTAATTAAGACTGCTGTTTCACCGGCGGATCCTATTCACTCGCTAATGACTCAGGAGGGCGCACCTCTTTCAAAATAGCTTCGCTTTTCAACGCCGCTTTCTCTCCTGGGCTGTCCAAACAGTCGCCTTATCCGGGTTTAATCTTGTGATATTCTGACAGGTTTTTTTTTTTCTTTTCTTTTTTCTTCTTTGACCCCAGGAAAGGAGTTGTTTTTTTTTTCTCCACAGTATAGTAAGATGGTGCAAGAGTGAGAAGATGGAGGGGGGGGGAGGGAGGGGGGAGGGGGGTAAGGTTTGCAGGCACTGCCTATCGTGCTGTAACTCAATTTGATGGCGTGGCGATCTGGCCTCTCCATAAACGTGTCCGTTGGAAAATAGGGGGGGGGATTCCGATGGTTTCTGAGGACTTGTGGAGCAGTGGGATTATAACATTACATGAGTGATCTACCTTTCTGATTTCATTCAGAGAGGGGAGGGGAACACGCATTGAACACACACACACAAATTAAATCTGAAAGTGCATTATGTATTTATGACTTATGTATGGAAGGTGATCACATTAGGCATCCGTCACTGAGGAGTTTCCCGGCGGTGGAGAAACGGCAGCAGTCGGTCATGCAGGGAGCGTCCGGCTCAACGCGCCCTCTCACCGGAGATAGAGGGAATTTAAACCTAAGGCAGGAGGATATTAAACCTGTGGGCAGTGAAATATTGAGGCACACGCCAACCTCCAGCTCAAAGTTTGAGAAAATTACATTTGCAGCCTCCCAAAATCTTCAAAGGCAAAAACACTGATGAAAAGAAATGACCCAGCTAGCAGTCTTGGTTCATGACATTCCTGGAACGGTGAGAAAGTTAGGGTAAATGCCTCGAGCATGTATGCTTGTCACAAGGAACATTATTCACCTTTGTTATTTAAGTTGAAAAACAATGAGAATGTGTGTATGGCAGGGATTTTACATATTTTCTGATCCAGGGACTCTTACCCAGGTTCAAAGATATCCAGGGGACCAGTATCAGACGTTTGAAAGCAGTTTTGAAAAAACAGGCTTTTCATCATAAAATATGCTGTCAAGCCAGGAACTATATATCGCATGAAATTCTTATATTCATGGGGTCCTTGACCCAGTGCTGGTGTGATTTAGAATTGTTTTGATTATGACAGTGTTTAAACCGTACATTCATAAAAATATGAAAAGGCGTGAAGATAGATTTAGGTCTAAATCCGTATCCTTTTTCATTGTTCTGTTATGTACCGCTCTGAGAACCCAAACGCAGACCACAGGATAATCCAAAATCGTGTTTAATAGTCCAAGAGATCCAATACAGAGACAAAAACGAAAGGCAAAAGAATACTCGAAAAAACAGGCGAGGGGGTCAAAAATCCAGAAAATCAAAAGGCTAAAGTACAAGAGGACGAAGGCAAGAATCAAAACCAGAAAACAAAGCAGAATGTCGAAAACCAGAAAATCAGAGAGGCAAACAAAACAAAAGGGCAAAGCAGGCTCGGAAATCAAAAGGCAAAGGGGTGTCTATCTAGAATCTCAAGAGGCTTACAAGGTATTCGGCACTAAAACTGATCAACGTTCTGACAAAGAACAATGCAGAGACTGAGGTTTAAATACATGAGGGAAGGTGACAATCTAGGCGGGGCTGGGAAAAAGGTGGGCTAAACAAATAGACAACAGGTGGGGAAACATAATAGGGTAATAACATAATAACGGGAGGGAGACGAAAACGCGGACTGGATGCACGTAACAAAACATGTAAAACATACGGCTCCGGATTAGGGAGTAGACATTTGCATAGTTTGAAGACGTAGTGATAGTTAGAGACAGGTGCGAACACTTCGCTGAAACTAAACAAGTAATGAGGGATAGCATAGTTACAGAACAGTGCAGAAATACTAAGAGATTGCGTTAGTGAGTTAGTTATGTGAATATTTCTAAACTACCCAATAAAAGTGATTGTTAGTTAGTTAGACAGACAGTAAGTGTATTAATCGGATTAGTACTGTACAAAACCTAGATTAGTAGTAGTTCGTAAGAATCGTGCTTTACAACATTTAAGTACCAAGAAAAAGCAGGAAGTAAGAATCGCGAGTTTTAGAAGGAATGTTGAAAACCCGAAAACTACCGTAACCACCCGAATAGTGGGACACACAGACAGGGGAGTGATTAGACTGGTAAACATTCAGACGCAGCCATAACAGGGGATGACAAACGCGAACTGTAATAGAAAACAATTTCAAACATGAATAAATAACAAGAATAAACATAAATACACACAGGACAAATACAGGAACATTACATGTTCCACTTGCTTAATTGTTTTTGGCAGGACTCCCTCATCATCACAAAACTGAAAACACTGAAAACAGCTCTCCCTATTGAGATATAACAATAAAACTTAAAGGAGTGTCCCTACATTTTGACTCACTCAAGAACAGGCACTTACTTCCTGCCTGGCACCTATCCCACAATACATTGTATATGAATGCTTGGAGAAAATGGCACGCAGCCTCTTTTGTCTGCCCCCAAGCTAATTTGCATCTGAATCTCGGAGGACGAATGGACCCACTGTATATCTTCAAAATGCAGAAAATGCCGTTTTTTTCTGCTCACGTCTGTGAAGTAAGGCATAATGCACACGGCCATACTGTTTCAAATGCTGGTGAAGTTCATTCAAGGTGTTTTCACCCATGAAAATAGCATTGAGCAGTATTTGGGATATAAAACTGAACTGAGGTCCTGCCTAATGTATATTTACACGATTCATTAGGTATCTACACTGTGAAACTGACAATCATACAAAACAAACAAAAAACAACTTTTCCAATCCATTCCACTATTTGGCCTACATTCTGTTCATGCATGCAGTGAGCTGTCATGCAGTTGACTTGCCAACAGTAAACATTATTAGTGCAGCTGTTTTGGCTTTAGCTTCAGCCATTAGCTTTCTTTAGTTAGCCAGGTAAAGATGAAGAACAGCAACAAGGAGAGCACAAGTAACTCAAACAACAAATCCTGTGGATGTATAATAAAATTACATTAGTTAGCGACTCGCTAAAACTGGCCAATTTGCATCACTTTTATTTGTTTCAGGAAGTGGCACAAGGCTACTGTAAATCAAGACTACTGTCACATCACACTGACCAATGAACAGAGGCATCAACCACAAAAGAAGAAATAGACAAACTTCGAACAGTAGCAGTACAGCTTCTGTTGTTAAGAATACTTTTATAACATTAGAGCACTAACATAACATTATATTGTGACTTGTCATCACAGAGACTGACAAAGAATGATATCTGTTTCTAAAACGGCCTATAGTGTAGTGGTTAAGGTAAAATGACTGGGAAACGCAAGGTCGGTGGTTTGAATCCCCGGTGTAGCCACAATAAGATCCGCACAGCCGTTGGGCCCTTAAGCAAGGCCCTTAACCCTGCATTGCTCGAGGGGAGGATTGTATCCTGCTAAGTCTAATCAACTGTACGTCGCTCTGGATAAGAGCGGCGTCTGCCAAATGCCAATAATGTAACGTAATGTGAAACCATACCAATGACAAACATGTTGGAAAGTTTTGTTTGGGACTACAACATTACAGGAAGTCTAAGATTATTTTTCTACACCCATCACACACTGGAGGACCAATTATTGCCAATATTTAACAACATAGCACATACAGTTTTTATGCAGAATCTTTTTTACATTTAGGTGAATAGTCGATTTGACCTTCAGGAAATCGATTTGGGTATTAACTGGCGTTTCTAGCCTCTCCTGTGAAATGATCAAGTGTGAGATGTGTCTCAAGCTCAAGTTGGGTTACATACAGTCATTGCATATCACATCTGACCAGGGACCACCTACTGTACCTTAAGGGACCCCCATTTAACAACCCAGCGGGTATGGTCATTAATGTTTTTTACCACAAATATTAGTTTTATTTATCTTCTTTTTCAATACTTTGATAACAGAACATTCTCCAAATATATTTCTTACATATCTTCCAGGATGGTTTTCATGACAAAATGACAACCACATGCAGCTGTTGCCAGAAAGTTTTAAAACAATATGCCCGAAAAGTTTCTTGTTCAGAAAAAAAAAATCCTCTAAGACTGACTGTTAGGGAACTTTTGCAAAATAACAACCTTGTGTTAGCAGGGAAGACTCATCCAAATGACATGAATAAAGTTGGACCATGTTACACACAAATAGTGAGATGCTGGGCCGCTCAGCACTAAAAAGAATCGCTGACACTGCGATTCACATTGATGCTTTAAAGCAGATACACCCTTTGAGAGCCATTCTGCTCAACTGGAGTAAGAAATTTGGGTTTTTCAAAGGCAAAGGCAATGCCCCTTTTTCTTAAATAAACTGCAACTTGCGATCTTTCACAATGGTAAATCATAACTTTTGTCCAGCAGTGTGCTAGCTTGGTAGCTTATGTCTGCCCTATATACTGCATGATGCAAAGAGTCAGGGACCCAGTGCACAAAGTACACAAACATGCCTAATCTATCTTGTCACCCTTTTACCCCCCCCCCCCTACAAATGCTCTTACTTTTTCGTCTTGGTACCTCCTCATTCTTTGACCAAGACAACATTTATGATTTAAGGCAACTCAAATGTAAGGTGGCAGACACTGTACAGCTTTTTATGCTTGCAACAAGCACACGGCTAACCAAGCTACGCTACCCTTCTGTCTTCCTGCCGGTCCTCAGAAATGATAAGTCAGGAAATGAAATGGAAAATTCAGCTCCATGCCAGCAGAAAGATGACACTCTTCATATTGGCTGACGCAAGGTATACCCTCATATGTGAAATGCAGGTTTTGTATGCATTTATTTTGTAGTGGGCATGCTATATTATTGAGTTAATCGTATATTTTAGGATTATGGTTTGAGACCAAGGTTTGTTCCCGCGTGCCTGTAAAATCCACTTTGGATTCTTTCATTTTATTCCGTCAGTACAATCCTATTCTTTTGCCGTCCGCACATTATTGTAATGTAGATTGAGCACTGTGAACTATAAAAGCACACACGGAACTGATGAAGTAGAATTTATACAGATATTTCAGCGTGTACAGTCACAATGCTATTGAAAGACCATCTGCGGTAAGGAGAAGTGGCAGTGTTTCATGGCTTCTGAAATCACTTTCAATACAAAGGATGGTCCAACACTTTATTTCCAGTGATGGGCCAATCAATATTGATGTCTGCTGTTGAAAAATAGTTACACCATTAAGCCGGTATGTACGTGACAGCTCTATGCTAAGGCAATGGACTGTGGGAAATCCAAGTTGAGATGGACTTTGTAACTTCTTTCTGTGCCTGAATGATAGCTCAATACGGTACAATAGGTACGTACATGTCAAATTAAAAGTCGACTGAATCATGGAGGCAGTAATTTCGCCACAGTCTATGAAGCATTCCTGGAAAATGTTCAGCTGCCAAAAAGGAAATCACAGTGCTGTTTTTTTGCACGAGTGCTATATATATATTTTTTTTTTAATGTCTGACCTTCATGGGACTTCAATTTACTTCAAATTACTGCAAATATATGGAAAATATCAATGTATTTTGAACAGATTTTCTTTTCATTTAAAACTTTTGTTGAAATCATTTTTTCATTTTTCATTCAATGGAATTTATAAAAAAGTTTTCTACATGAATTAAAGATGTGTTCCTTTGGTTCGTTCAGCAAGCATTGTTAGTTTACCCACTTATGAATTATGATCATTTGTTAGTGAGAATGCTGCTGGGATAAGAGGTTGTATTCATGGGTCATGGGATTCTTTGTTGATCTGTTGGCTGGAGGCTGAAGAATTAATATAATTTATGTGTTAAACAATATACTCGGAAATAAACATCACTACTGACTGCAGACTCCCGAGTGATTTGTCTTTTTAATTAACCAAAGATGTAAAAATAGTTGCACGAAACAAAAGAAAACAAAGCTCTAACGCTTCATTTTATAGCCTGTTAATTACATAGTACTTACCGGGTAAGTACACAGCTACTTGTGTAATTATTAGGTAACCACTCTGATTTCAGTGTTAAGTAATCAGAAATAAAGTTAGCAGCATATGTAAGTACTATGTAAGTACTATGTAAATACGTTTTACGGCCCATTTCATAGCGCTGACCTCTGAAATCAATATAGTTACCTGATAAATACCTTGTATTTATCCAAACTGGGCCGTAAAATAAAGTGTTACCAACAATGCTTTTTAAACTGGAAAAGTTAAACGTTAACTCCATGATGAGCGGCACAGTGATGCAGTGGATAGCACTGTCACCTCACACACTCTCTGTGTGGGGTTTGCATGTTCTCCCCGTGTCTGCGTGGGTTTCCTCCGGGTACTCCGGTTTCCTCCAACAGTCCAAAGACATGCACGTTAGGCTGATTGGAGACTGTAGCTGTGAGTGTGCGAGTGAATGGTGTGTGTGCCCTGCGATGGAGCGGCGACCTGTCCTGTCTCACTCAATGCATGCTGGGATAGGCTCCAGTTACCCCATGCCCGTGACCAGGAATAAGTGGGTTAAACAACAGGTAACATTATTGAATACAATTGCATTCACTGGCTTGAATACGCAATTCAAAGACACATATTTCCATGTGGGGACAGGTATAGCCTAGGATCCCTTTGGGGGATTCACTCACTGGATTGATTGTATTTGTAAATTGGAATAGGACTAGAGTCGGTTGTAAATATGTACAAATTTAGAGTAGATAAAAAAGGAAGCTTTAGCTTTAGTTTCCAAAAAAAAGAAAATGTCCATGTGTGAACTAAAAGAGCCAGAGCCTTTTTTTTACCCTCTGTGCTTTCCGTAGTCTGTCTTTCTGTTCATTCATTGTCATTCATTCGTTTCACCTGTTTTCCCTTCCTGATTGTTGTACACACCTGATTCTTGTTTCCTCTTGTTATCTATTTAAACCTGTCTGTTTTTTTCGTTCGTCGCCAGATTGTAATGTGCTCCTGCCATTGTCTCCAGTGGTTTTCCTGACCGCTGGAGACTGTCTGTGTAACTACCCGTTTTGTTTTCTACCATCGCCTCATTCTCCTTCTGTTCGTGTTTGACCCGCTGTTATGAGACTCTGCTTGGATTACCAGTTTGTGTTTTTGGATTTTGTTTGTTTATCTGCCTGCCTTTTCGTTATCGACCCTCTGCCTGTGACCACGACTACGTTTCCGATTTTCTTTGTATCTGTTTGCCTGTCTACCGAACCACTGTGTGGATTATCGTTTATGAACTGTCTAGTCTTCAATATACCTGTTTGCTGGTTATTGACCTTTGCCTGTTTGACCAGCCCCAAAGTTAATGAAGACTTTGATTGGAACTTATGTGGTTTCAAGTCTGACATGAAACCATCTAATGGATAAATTAAACTTAAAGCCTTCCTTTGTTTTTATTCCACTCTTAAATCCCAGCTGAAAGAATACTCATACTGCACAGTGAATTATGACAATTAATGTTCCACTTTATATGAAACATACTGATTTATGATTTCCTATCCCCCGTGCTGCACAAAAAATAGAAATTCAATTACCTGGCTGTCATCTCTTTAATGTATGGAAACTAAAGACTCTAAAAGACTAAATTCTGAGCTTAATTAATAGGTATTACTGTGCATTTTAGTCTAAACAGATAATGAAAGACAAAAGACTGTCTTAAACTGGATTAAACTTTCTACGTGTTCATGAATGACGTATGAAAATTATCTACAGCATGGATGATATAATGCATCTATCATATGACGTAATTTTTCATGGTAATGCTTGTAATTGTGTCAACATAGGTGTGGTTGAGCCTACTCACATGTGAGATACTTTATTTAACACAATCACTGTTTTATTTAAACGTACAATAGGTAATTTCAGACTTCTAAAGGTCAAGAGAGGAATAGCAGTAACAAACACCTTCAAACCACAACACTGTTTATCCCTCCCCCTTCTCAGTAAATGTGCTGACATTAAAACGCCATTGGCTGTGGCAATTAGAACCAATTTTCAACCAATGAGCTGGAATTATCGTACATTTATACAATGTTTTGGTATAGTGTTGGGCCATCAACTTCATATTTTGAAACCCAAATTTAAGGACAATAAACACAGGTTGAGGGTGAGTCAACATGTCAGTGAGCCTTTTTCAATGATCGCAAGGGATTTACAATAGTCTTGTAACAATGCTTTAACACAATCTTACCTATTGTACCTTTAAATTTAAAGAACTCTCAGATAAAGGTATGATAGAGAAAGCTCAATATCTGAAACGTTTTACATGCCTTATTTCAACAGTGTAAGCCCTAAAAACAATATGGCTACAACTCCATGATCTGAATCATAGTGGCCTATGATTGACAGGGCACCTCTGTCTGAGGAGGAGGGGCTTCACACACGCCGCTCCATTTGCTACTTTTTCACACCGCAATACGTCTCGGCTGTCTGTGGAAACAAAAACCATTAGGCCGTCTCTCTTCGTCATTTCGATGTTCTGTTCATTTCACTTCACCCAATATGCTGGTTAATGAGACCTGCCAAGTCGGCAGCTGTCATGCTCTGTGCACAGTGCCTCGTTCGCTCTGTTAAAAAAAATAATAAAAAAAAATAATGGAAAACGCTTTTATATACAAAAACGAAGGCTAAAATTGAGAGGCTAAAAGTGAGAGCTTCTCTCGTCTGCCTCCGAAAGACATTTGCAAAAAGAAAAATAACAATAAACGGCGGAGAGGCCGTAAAATTTTAACGAAGGGCGGCGAGAGCTGAAGTAAGTCTGGGCGTAATGTACTGTCGGGTGCCGGGGTCTGAATCCCCGGAACACCCCTTAAAGAAACGCGCGGAAACCGGTCGCTTTGTAATGTCCCTGCCGTAAGTCATTTTGAGAGCTGTCGCGGACGCTTCCGCGTCGCTGAGGCCCGCTTCGCGTGCGCTGTGACTCATCGTGAATGATGCGTAGCTCTCTCCGGCTCGCGTTCGGGAGTCTGCTTTATGGTCATTGCTGCTGCCCAATGCACAGACGGCCGGGCCCAGAGGCACACCTCTGCTTTTTATAGGCGATATGTGGCCCGTAGTTCTTTTCAATGAACAACTTTTCAAATAAATACAGGTGAACTTGTTTCAAATGAGAAGAGCACTGCACCCAAGAATGTTTACAAGGGCCTGCATCTGACGCCGGACTTAACTGGCTGGCTCTGCAATCAACAATCAAATGGGGATTCCCGCCCCCAGTATATTCCCATAGTAACTACTTCTGTCAACCAATCAGAGGACACTGAAGCCACTCGCCCCCGCCATTTAATTAATAATCAGAACTACAGTGAAATACCCTTCATCGCAAACAAAAACCGTCTGGGTCTTAAGTGTATCAAGAACATACTGAAATATTTAAAACCTCCAGAAACTACCCTTTGAACGACCTTGGTCTCGTGGCGCCAAATGTTTCAATTGTTATTTACAGTGTTTATTTATTACTTTTTCGCTCCTGTGACAAAAGAGAATCTAAGCCTCAAGTTGGACGAGTTCTTGGCCAATGAAACAACAGCAATGATTGCTCTGCTGAGCATCTCGGGGACTTTTACAGATGCGTAAATTTTTTTTTACCTTTATTAATAGAGGGAACATCAACTACCCTTTTAATAAATCCCAAGCGTTTCAATTTCCAATTAAATATTATTATTGTTATTATTATTATTATTATTTTGCTGTGGCCATTATTATAATTATTATCATTGTCATAATCACCATCATCACCATCATCATCATCATCATCATCATCATCATCTCTGCCTTCCCAGTGTTAAGACTGGTTTATACTGAAATTGGTCGCATGTTCATGAACATAAACCAGCCTTTACTGATTGATAGGAGCACACGTGTCCGGGTTCCTGACCCAGACCTGAACAACTCCCATGTTCCCCACATCGGTGTGCAGTTCGGGCTACAATAACACACATAGCGGGGCAGAGGTGACTGCCACAGAGGTCAAACCTCTTACAGGATCAAAACGCCAGTCAGTCCACTACAGTAACTGAAACAGAAGCATCACGACAGATCCACGCGAGGGATTACCTTCGCGAATGACCCATCCTTTCCCCCTTATTTTACCTAGGGATGACGACGTGCAGGAAATAAATGTGCCTGCGACCGCTCTCGTGATGTTTCCAATTTGCAGCACTGTGACTGTGAAGGCCCGGAGGACCCTTAAGGAAATGTGCGGCTGACCCTATAAAAGCTGGAGATCGAGCTGACGGATACCGACGGCGCATTACGCCGATGCAGACAACACAGACGCAGCCCCGTGACCGTACCCAAGCGGTTCCCTTCGATGTACAAGCTTCCTTTTTGCGTACAGCTCGCGGCTAAACAAATAAACAAACATACATCGAGGGAACAGATTGTGCATTTCATTATGCCGTTCCCATTAAAGAAAGAACATCTGTTCAGGATTCACTCAATAACCTTCTCGTCTTGGGTCAGAGACGTGCAAAATATAATTGTTTCTGCCGCACAGACTTTCTGACGTCTTCTGAGATGTGCTAAAGCAACATCGAATTTGATCTAATTTGCGTACCTTTAAATGGTAAATGGTTGGCATTTATATAGCGCCTTTATCCAAAGCGCTGTACAATTGGTGCTTCTCATTCACCCATTCATACACGCACTCACACACCAACGGCGATTGGCTGCCATGCAAGGTACCAACCAGCTCGTCAGGAGCATTTGGGGGTTAGGTGTCTTGCTCAAGAACACTTCGACACACCCAGGGTGGGATTCCTACCAGCAACCCTCCGACTGCCAGACGACTGCTCTTATCACCTGAGCCATTGTCGCACCTTTAGATACCGTGCTGCTAATCTGTATAGACGACAGAGTTTAATTACTGGATCTAGCTTTGCCTTTGATGTGCACATTAGTTTTTCTTTGTCCAAAAAATGTATGTGGTGCATACTGTTCCAATAGCATTTACTGCTCTGAGAAGCACTGAAATTATTTTTAAAATCAAGTGGGGAGGCAAGTAGATTCACAAGCCAAATGTGTGTTCTTGAACTTTGATTAGGAGGGAAAAGCACACAAAATGATGGCCCCGTTATCCCAAATAAACTCTCTGCTATGGTGAGCTGTGGCTTTCTCGGAGGAAAACTAAGAATGAGGGGGGCCTTTGTATTTTACAGTAAACAAGTCCCAACACACCGAAAACATAGCTTATAGGCCAGACTAACTACTTCATACCAGGGTTAGGGGACCCAATTTATGGAGGACTGTCCCAGTTTTCACATGCCAACTTCTGCTTTTCAATGTTCAATTAGCCCATTCATCTCTGTGTATGTAATTGTTATATTTTGTTCTACTTTTCTACACTTTGCCTGGTGTACTGGAAACCATGAAATACTCTCAATAAAGTTCAAACCCCACGTTCTGGTCCTGTTGGTTGTCACAATTCACCATGCAAGATTGAATCGCAGAAAAGTATTTGAATCCAGAATAATTACTTACTTGACTGAGGTCTAAACATTTTGGTCACATTCATTGATAAGCTCATGAACAACAGCTACTGCGGCCAGTTTAAATCGCAATGACTAATCTACAAATTAACTTGAATATATTTGTGTGTACAGCCAATTAGCAAGTTGGGCCAGGTTAATTTCTGGAGACAAAAACCAGACATAGACCCAGCCATCCATGAACAGGGTTGTCGACCCCTGACAAACCGTGAATCTCGACGAAAACAAACCCCCACATACATGTCGGCCATGCTTAGACTGAGACATTGATGGGCCCCGTTCCCACTTTACACTGCAAAACCCACAATTCTTTTCACATCTCCTGCGGATAGTTACTTCCCCACATTTCTATTACTGCTGCAAATCAGCTAGCGGGCTGCTTTAACAGATTCGAGATTTGCAACGAGAATGTCTCACAAAGCAACTATGTTTGATGCACTGACAATAAACCTATGTTTTACAAAAGCTCCACTGAGCCCATAATCATGTTTCAAAGCAGCATAAACTCGACTTCAGGACTGCGCACTCCTCCAGAATAAAGAAGCAAGCAGGTGTAGAGCTGATGTAATGAACAGGCTATATTGAACAGAATACACATTCACCGAGCACTTTATTAGGTAGACCAGTACATCAGCTTGCTAATGCAGATATTTAATCAGCCAATCATGAAACTAAATGCATAAAAGAATGCAGATGTGGTCAAGAGGTTCAGCTGTTTCAGACCAAATGTCAGAATGGGGAAGAAACATGATATAAGTGACTTTGACTGTGGAATGATTGTTGGTGCCAGACAGGATGGTTTGAGTATCTCAGGAACTGCTGATCTCCTGGGATTTTCATGGACAACAGTCTTTAGAGTTTGCAGAAAATGCGAAAAACCAAAAAAAATCCAGTGAGCAGCAGTTCTGCAGACAGAAACAGAATGTTTCGAGGTCGAAGGAAAATGGCTAGACTGTTTGAAGCTGACAGGAATGTGATAGTAAGGCAAATAACCACGCAACAGTGGTATGCAGAAGAGCATCTGTGAACACACGCATCAAACCTCTAAATAAATAGGCTACAGTAGCAGAAGACCTAATAAGTAAAAAAAAAAAAAAAGTCTAATACCTAATAAAGTGCTCACTGAGTGCAGAAATTAAGCTATTATGCTCAAAATGTAAATCATAAAAAAACGCATTAGCATTACAGCCATGAGCATTAAAGGATTGTTTTCATTCCAGTCACTGAAGATGTGCTGATACAACTGGGGGTGTTTCTGTCCTCCATCTATTTTATGACCTTGTTCAGAATGTCATTCTGAATCTTTGATAAGCAAAGGGTACGGAATCTGACCTTAATGATATTAGCGGCAGATGGAAATTTTAATTGAATCCTGACATATTTTCTTCCGACGTGACCCCAAGTACCAGGGGAGTGAGTTTGTGTGTGTAGATACAGTTGTGTTCAAATAAATAGCAGTGCATTAAAAAAAGCGAATAAAGTACAAATATTTTTTATTGCTTTTAGTTCAATATTTCAAATGTAGTGGAAACATTACACATTCAATTCCAAATCAAAGCATTATCAAATTTGATCAAGTCTGCGTTATTCTTTTACAGGAAGCAAAGAAAAGGAATATTAATCTGTTAAAAACAAATGTCAGTGTCGATGTTTTTCTCTTCAAACTCTCTTCAAACTGTATAAACTGAAGACATTTTTCAAGATTTAACTTCACTTTGAATTACTGAACTAATATTTAGTCGCATAACCATTGTTTTTGATAACTGCTGCACACCTAGAAACACCTAGGTATTTCAGCCCAGGATGAACAGTTCCTGTGAATTCTTTTTTTTTTTTTTCAGAAACTGCATTTTTAATGTCACCCCACAAGTTTTTTCATGTGTTTCCATTTGTTGTCATGTTGAAACACCCATTTCAGGGGCATTTCCTCTTCGACATATGGCAACATAATCTCATTAAGTATTCTGATGTATAAAAACTGATCCATGATCCCTGTTATACGAACCCAACACTGTAGTATGAAAAACATCCCCATACCATGATTTTTGTGCCACCATGCTTCACAATCATTATAGGATGAAAAATGATCTCAAATGCTTTAAAATGGCAACAAAAACCCGAAAAAAAGTGAAAGAAAAGGAGCAACTACTGTTAAAACGGATCGAAGAATAGTAAGAATGGCAAAGATTCAGCCATTTATCAGCTCCAGAAAGCTCAAAGATGATCTACAATTACAAGTGCTGTTACAGTCAGAAGACGTTTGATCAAAGCTAAGCTATCAGCAAGAAGCCCCTGGAAAGCACCATTATCGAAAAAAGGGCATGTGCACAATCAGTTAAAATTTGCCAAGGAACACATTGATTGGCCCAAAGAGAAATAGCATAACATTCTGTAGACTGATTTTGGATATTTTCGGATCTAGTCGTTGTCGACAGTACGTCAGATGACCCCTGGGTACTGAATTCAAGCCACAGTACACTGTGAAGACAGTGAAGCATGGTGGCACAAAAATCATGGTATGGGGATGTTTTTCATACTACAGTGTTGGGTTCGTATAACAGGGATCATGGATCAGTTTTTATACATCAGAATACTTAATGAGATTATGTTGCCATATGTCGAAGAGGAAATTCCCCTGAAATGGGTGTTTCAACATGACAACAAATGGAAACACATGAAAAAACTTGTGGGGTGACATTAAAAATGCAGTTTCTGAAAAAAAAAAAAAAGAATTCACAGGAACTGTTCATCACACAGGAACTGCTACACTTCTTTATACATTTCCCCTCTCCAATCAACCTTTTAATGAAATGACATTGTTCCTACGAACAATGTTTGGAATGGCCCATTTTACTTCGCAGAAGGAAATATATTTTAGAACAATGTGTGGAACATTTCTTTCCCTTCTTCCTTAATAAAGGACAATTAATTACACCTTTTTTTCACAGAATGAATGAATTTTCTAATTAAACTACACAGCTATTATTTTGAACACGCCCCTTTCAATGAATGAATCAATTACTCAGAACAAGCAGCGTGCATGTCATGACAGTTGGGTCTGTTGTATTTCTATTGCACTACTACATCTACAAGTAAAGTATTTGTCATTCAGAAATATCACTACTACTAATAACAGTGGTTCATCAGGTTACTGATGTTGTACTGCTATTTTATTGAACACAACTGTACAAAAGAAGACGTGGGAAGCATATACAATGTTTCTGCTACACGAGCATTTGACATATACAGAAAATCATCTAGACACCCAGTATCTGATGTCTTTGCTTTCTCTAAAGTAAAATAAGAGCGAGAACTAAAATAAATTCTGACGCTTGTGATGACCCAGCAGTGTTCTACAGCGTCTGAAGGAAGGGCTGTGTGTAGAAACGGTGTGAGAGGATGTTGCACAATGAGAAAGTGCCAAATCATTGTCACTTAAAATCGGAATTCAAAGGTAACCACCCCGCCATTACTCAAAGGAAAGTCACATTTAGATTTATGTTTGAAGCAGTGAACATTCATTGAATCACTTGCTTAGCAAATGTATACCAAAACACATTTCAGATGTGATATACAGTATTTATAAAGCGTTGATTATATGGAAGCAATTCAGATTGAGGACCCTGGTTGGCATTGGCCAGCTCAGGAGTCAAACCAGTATCATCTGGTAAAATGTTTTATTCTGTTAAGCAAATGAAATATGAAGGTGTTGTGTCATACTTATAACCATATTATAATTAATTGAAGACTCATGACACATCATAGCACTGTCTTAATATGTATGCCTGGAGCAATTTCAAATACATTTTTATGAATCTCTGAATCCTTTGAAGAGTAGGGTATCTGGAATATATATATTTTTTAAGTCAGTGTTATAGAACTCTATTGCTTTCTGAAGATCCAGTTGGCAACGCATCATAGGATGTAGGCAGAGCCTTTCGATGGGGAAAGCAAACCTGCGTCTGCGATTGTTCTGAATAGGGGACCATAATCGAGACTCACTATTTTAGTATTTTAATAAAGAATAACTTCAACAAATTGCATCCCGATATATAAAGACTGGTATAAAGATATAATAAAGTCAAGGTATCTTGGCAAAATAAATCAAACAGGACTCGAGTGCTGTCCTTATACAATTACAGAGTGGGCAGATGATCCAACTCAATCGTAGTTTTCCTATGGAAACTACGGCAAACTTTCCCCTCGAGGGCTGAGCCTGGAGTGATTGTTATATCAGCATTACAATGTTCAGTAAAGAAAACTCTCATCACATTTATGACCTTACACCATAAAGGATTAAAATATATTGAATTCCTTTAGTGTCTCATATTGCTTTTTAAACTATCATAAGCAGCATGAATATAATAACAAAATAATATGATTCCAAAACATTCAAATGGTTTTCATACGACATGGCAAGATATTACAGCAGTCAGAATACTTATCGTTATGTGTTTCATATGTGCAAATATCTATGTATCCCAATGGAGTTATCATTTTTTTGTAATAAGATGCAACGAAGACCAACTTGAAATATAGTGTCAGCATATTTTGTTTAATTTAATGAACAGGTGTTATTGGTTATTGGTATTATTGTTATTAACTTTACATCATATACCATCATGGCTGGTTATCCCATATACAGTAATCTCACTCTTGCGGCAGTGTTACGAAGATTATAAAGTTCAAGTAAAGTACTGTCATCCTTTTATTCCATCACGCGACTGGTCTTGGCCAGCACGGCATAAGAAAACGGCAAAATATTTCACAGCGGCCATTTTGTGAAAACGGGTTTTGGAGGCAGCGCACTGCGTCTCTTGGAGTGGCTTCCCGCAGGGCGCTCTTAAAAGCCTGGGGGGGGGAGTCCATCATGCCTGGCGGAGGACCAGCGTCGGTGGGGAGGGTGGGGGTGATGATATAAAACCGAAAGTCTGCGTGTGCCGGGATGTCGGAGAGAAGATGAGCGACGTGCCTCGGCCGTTTTTTCCCTCCAGGAAGCTTTCACGTCCAGTGACCCCCGAATAACACAGCACCAGCTGGACAGTGTCCCCTGGACTCCACCCAAGCCTTCAGTAACTGGGGGACGTTTAAGGCACCTCCATGCCTTTGGGTAATGGTGCGTGCGACTGCACCATCTCCCTCTGCTGCTCTATATTTAGAATGAAATCACACTTGCCCTGGTTTCTACGAGGGCAAACAAACGGTTCTGCCGTCTAAAGTGACTCTTTCCCTGGACGGACTCTGCCTTGAATAGTTTTCCTGGAAGAGCAGAGCAGTACCTTCACGGCCTCTCCATGTGTATCGGACTAATGTTTTTCTCAGCTCACATAAATTATTTCATGAATAGTGATTCGCTCATTCAGGGAGTTAACATTAATTGAAAAAGAATGTGCATAAAATATGTGCCCTATATGTATGGGTGTATCATTAGATTTGAGAAAAGGACACTTCTACCTGTTACCGTAAGAAGCTGTAAATGATATGCCAAGGGGTAAATTTGAATTTCTAAGTAATTCTTTTAAAGGTAATGTGATTCATATTGTTGCTGTCTTTTAGCAAATTACATTATCCACGGTGACATAAAATTCATGAGACAATTACAGTAAGCAATAACAATAACAATGCCACACCAATCATTAATCTAGTCAATAGAAAATAAGAAAACACACATCAGATTAAATCAAGAATGTATTGAACACTTTAAAATGGAAATGAATTCATCTAAAATATGCTAATATGCTAACATTCTAATGAGGTCGAGGTTAAAAATGGGCAGATAAGCAATATTTGGTAGGGGGGGGAGGGGGGGAGAATCACTGGTTATGAGAAGACAAAAACTCTTCTGGGGGCAAAAAAAAAAGATGCGATAGCAATTTTGCGTATTAAATATGCCGTGAATGACTAAACAGAGATGAGAGAGCAGGAGAGTGTAAATACTGTTTATGGACCCCTGGCGCGTCTGCCTCGGCTACGAGACGGAACTCAGTGTTGATGACACAAAATGGAGGACACTGACAAAGCACCTTTCATCTCCAAATCTCGGACTGTCTCACAGTGACGGGGGGGGGGGGGGGGGGCGGGGGGTGCTGGCCCCTATCATCGCCGCCGTGCTGAGCCCACCTGCCCATGTGCAGCAGCAGCCTCCCTGCGTAGGGAGAGTCACCGCTCCTCGGCCAGGATTGAACCAGAGGGAATTAAACTGATGGGATGTCACTCTAATAATGGTGGGCAGAGACAGACCCAGCAAAGGAGAGAAGAAAAGATCAAACGGATATTCCGCGAGTAGATGGTGACCAGAAGATCAAAGGAAGTGTGCATATAGATGATAAGTGGATGATTAAATGATCTAAATTAGCTAAATTAGGCAGCCTGTAGCCTCGTGGCTAAGGGACATGACTGGGACAGCCTGTAGCATCGTGGCTAAGGGACATGACTGGGACAGCCTGTAGCCTAGTGGCTAAGGGACATGACTGGGGCAGCATGTAGCCTCTTGGCTAAGGGACATGACTGGGGCAGCCTGTAGCCTCGTGGCTAAGGGACATGACTGGGGCAGCCTGTAGCCTCGTGGCTAAGGGACATGACTGGGGCAGCCTGTAGCCTCGTGGCTAAGGGACATGACTGGGGCAGCCTGTAGCCTCGTGGCTAAGGGACATGACTGGGGCAGCCTGTAGCCTCGTGGCTAAGAGACATGACTGGGGCAGCCTGTAGCCTCGTGGCTAAGGGACATGACTGGGACAGCCTGTAGCCTCGTGGCTAAGGGACATGACTGGGTCCTGGAAGGTTGGTGGTTCAAGCCCCTGTGTAACAACAAAAAGATCTGCATAGATGTTGGGCCCTTGAGCAAGGCCCTTAGCCCCACATTGCTACAGGGGTGATTGTCCCCTGCCTAGTCTAATAAACTGTAAGTCACTTTGGATAAAAGCATCAGTTAAATTACAAATTATTATTAAATTAGCAGGGAAATGACAGATGAGGAGAGCAGAATTGTATTAGCTCAAGTGAATTTTCCATGTGTGGCTGAAGTGCAGAAAAGAGGTTATTATGACAGTTAAACTGATAAATGGCAAAGTTGCAGACGGACGGTTCGGTGGAATAATGTGTTAGAAAGACAATGTTTCTTCAGAAGTGCACAAAAAGCCAAAAGAGTAAAAGAGTCTACTGTTCAGGGGAGCATTGCAGGCAGTCTGGAATAATCTCTAAAATGTATGGAGGGGAACGACTGAAAGCAACAGGGCTTGGAGAGCGACAATGAGGTCAACGGAAGGGAAAGACGGCGGAAAAAATGATTAAATTAGGCTGCAGGTTGGTGGATGTACAGGGTGTGTCTGAACCGAAATCTCTTATTCTGAAGTGCGCGGATATTGCTGTTCTTTTGTTCTGTTCTGAATTTGACCGATAATATGCGGAAGATATTCCGTTAAACGGAAAATGACGACGGCGACGTATCGCACGCAGTGAAATGCAGGTTTTAATGCGTTTATCGACGACTCGACAGGCGCGTTACGAAATAACCGCGCTTGAGACGCCTCCGGGGCCAAGGTTTGTCGCGTCCCCGTTTTCCGAACGCAGATCGTCTTGTTTGTCGAAGAGACGCGGAGACAGATGGTGTTGTCTTCGCGCACACTCGCTGTCGGACGAACGTCCAGGAAGAGACAACCCCGAGAGACTGAATAGAATCCACCGGAAAATTAGAAAGATGAAAGTGGAGAACATGAATAGCTGCAAAACTGCTCCATGAAAACAACGTGATTATCATAAATAATCTGCAGAGGGATTCCTGAAGCAGCCCTCAACCACGGCCGTGGGGAAATTCAGTTCGGGGACAGTAATGAGAAAAATCTCCCAAAAGGATCTCATAAGTGTCCTCCACAAAATAGGAAGACCACCAAGAATAAATATTAGCAGCAGCTCCCCTACCAGCAAGCAAAATACTGAAAGTGAATTACTTTAAAGTAGGGAAATGAGGAAGGAAAACACTCTGAATTAAGCAGTGGCAGGTAGCACCAGAGGAATCTTTTCTCTGGAGTAATAAAAAGCGATTTGTATTGAAGAGGATGAAGAGAATATTGGAAAATAAATTAAGGAATGTGCTTTCAAACAGTTAGTCTGACAGTTTTGGTATGGAAGGGAAATTGCAGACAGTATTGTTTTCCATATATGAAAATATAACGGGGTCTAACTATTTGACTTCTGACCTTGTAACTTGCTGCAGCCTTTAGAAATGTACTTTCCTGTATAAAATATATAAGTTGAGTGTAAATTGGTCTCACTAATGTCTGTCAGACCAATTACGGAAAATAGTAAAGTTCCCTTTATCAGCCATATAATGTGCAAACATGTAGTTTTATCATATAATTCCCCAACCTCAAAAAGTGGGAATTGCATGAAATTTTTTTTTTATGAAAAGACAACTTCTACCTAATTTGGTCAGAAATGTTGCCATAAAAAAATAAACGAAATGCTGGGTAAATACGCAGCTGTAAAAATTCAATACTCAGAGTTAATTCTCAGGCTAATAGCATGTCAATACCAGTGGGGCAGCCTCGCGACACTCCATGCCTACACTTTGACGGTTTATGTCCCATAGTGGTTGACACAGCTCCAGAGAGACCCTGGGAAATGTAGTTCTTATTGGAGGGAGGAACTACAGTATGCACACATGTAAAATAATACCATCCATTGTTGATTCTCCATAGCTGTAACTGCTAGCTGAAGGGCAGAGGAAGTTAAGCATTCTGTCTTTTAAGCAGCTGTCTCTCTGAGGCTCCCAGGCAGTCCTAATCCTCTCCCACACCAGAACTACAGGCCTGGGAGGGAGATGTGTCACCGGGGAATATAAATCACCGCCTATAGTATTGATTTGGCTGGCATGTTTCGTGTGTAAACTAAATGAGCAATCTTTATGCTAACAAATGGATATTGCTGAGACTTGTCATCAAGCATCAAGTCCCTTACTAATATGCACTTGTTTGTTAGCTTTTTCTGGATTTTTGAAGAACTAAATACTGAACACACTATAATTTATTAAATTGTAGTAGACACTGATGAGAACATATAAAACGCATTACGTTAAAAACGACCTTTAATAGGACGATATGAAATATGGCATGCCATCATTTCCTCTTGGCAGGTGTCATGGGCCGTGATTTGTTTTCTTTCGACCAATACAGGTAAAAAAAAAAATAAGAGAGACATATTTTAGTCCAGTGCTCCGGCCTATATCAACTCTTCGGATGAAATACATTCAGGAAATTAAGCCTCATCCAGCCACTCCCTCGACATGTATCATTCTCCGTTGGCCACCTCCGCAACTGGGATCACTGTGTGTCTGAGCCATTGAAGAACATGGCGGCCATTACGGCTCAAGCAAAATAGCATTTATTCACCGTACGGCATTATCAATAGCCATTAACTCCAGCCCCGTAGTGTAGCCCTATGCTACGAAGTAGCGCGCCGTTAAAATGTAAAGGGGCAACTTCCCAAGGAAATGGCACCACTGAGATCAATTTCCTTCCCTGGGCTTTGTTTGACTAAGCCTCTCTGTGTCGAGAGTGCTGGGAGCCAATACTGGACGTGAAGCAAAGAGTGACAGGCCTTCCTCCGTCTGTCACAAGAAAAAGATGTTGTGAGGCTGGCAGAAATGTACAGGCCGATGTGAGCTTAAATAGACCCCCGTCTCCAATTCTTACCAAATAATACATCATGAGAGATAAAAGGATGATCTCATTAAGCCAGGCAGATCAAAACACTGCAAATCTAGCAAAATCCAGGACAGACTGTGATTGGATAATGACCTCAACCAACTGCAGGGTAATTGAAGGGGGTGGAGGGAATGATCACATGAGGCCTGTTAGAACATGTCGTTCCCCTGGGAAAATGAGTTGTGCAAAACTAGTGCAAACATGCTAGTAAATGACTGAAAAAGCCGAAATTAGTCCTTTTATTCGTTTTTCCGTTACAGAAAGCGATTGCAGGAAAGGTCGCCCCTTTTGGGTGGATTATAGGTGGCACACTGGGGAACCAGTGCACTAAAATGTATGTAAAATATTTAAAAAGGTTAAAATACTGGAGTTCACAGCGAACCTTTGCTTGATTAAAAGTGGTGGGACGTTGTGTGCACGGGGGTGTTCTGTTGGCCTTGCAGACTCAGCCTTCAGTTCATGGTGAATGGACTGCATTTATACAGCGCTTTTATCCAAAGCCCTTGACAATTCTCATTAACCCATTCACACACCGACAGAGATCGGTTGCTATGCAAGGCACCGACCAGCTCGTTGGAAGCAATTGGGGGTTAGGCGTCTCGCTCAGGGACGCTTTGACACGCCCAGGGTGGGGGATCGAACCGGCAACCCCGGCAACCGCATATCCTGATGTTCACCCGGTCCAGTTTCAGCAGAGAAATGTAAATGTACCATTTCTTTTTTTATCTAAAATTTTGAGATGCAGCCCCACCACTGGAACGATAGTCCTGTCCTATTTGCGGGCAATCAATTTCGGCAATGGAGTCGCTCTCCCGCACAGAAATCTGATTTCAGGAATGAAGCCTATTTCCAGAAATTGGATAAAAGATGAAATCCGATTTCTTATCAGACCTTGGAGATGTATTTGAGAAACCTGTTATTAAACACTAAGCTGACATACCAGACTGCAGAGGGGCCTACAGCACGTTGCCCAAATGGGCCATTTTGTTACATAGGGACAAATGTGTCCTGCAGACAGTGAGTGAAGAGAGATGACACACAGTGCAATTGAAGCCATCCATTAAGATCTCTTAAGAGACTCGAAGACTGATGATTTCACTTATACCTGAGTACAGTAACTTCAGATAATACTCTTTGCTAAATGTCTGTTGAAAAAGATGAACTTAAGTTGATCTAGCAGTTGAAACCTGAAGCCATTTTGACGATATGACATTTACAACCCAAGATTAAACCACAACTAAGTTTGGTGCTTTGGCGCTTATTGTATTAGATATTGTATTGTTGTATTCAGGGTATTCTAGCTGCCAATCGTAGTATGCTAGTTCGTAATTTGGTGTATTCTTCAAGGGTTCCAGTTGTATCTGTATGGTCACGCGAGGACCATACCGTCCTCTACGATCCGCTTCACACTTGTTCTTGTGTTCGATCTGCCCTTCGTTGTATGTCGTTCTGGATAAGAGCATCTGCTAAATACTTTGTAATGTAATGTAATGTAATGCTTTTCAGCACCCAGGTGATTAATATAAGTAAGTGCCCTGCTGTAAAAACCAGCTATGCCTTGGTGGTCGGAACCGGTCAACCAGCTACCAGCTGTTTCAAAACCAATTTTGAGCAGTTTATTTCAGCGGAGTGGTTGGCTATAGATTCCCAATACCAATTATTCAAGACCTAAACTGGCTGTTTGAAAGAGAACTACAAAACGAGCAAGCTTTCAATTACTTGTGCTAATCTATGGGTACAAATGTTATATTGCCACCCTTTCTTCAGGTCATTTAACTCTCATGAAGGAACTGAATACTTGCAATGGTAGTTGAATAGGTAGTAGTGTGCAGGATCTCTGTTGATCAAACTAACCCTACAGTCAATTAATTGCTTTCATCATATTCCTGCAGACTTTGAAAACTGAAAAATTGAAAAATGGTATGAATCAATTATAAATCTGTGTGTGCATATTATATCCATGCAATTAAAATGATGTAATAACTGTTTGAAGTGCTTCTTTCAGCCATCTCATAATAAATTCCATGTAAAATCTTTGTGACCATGACAAACCTGCAAGATTGCTTTGTTTTTTTTTCCTGACATGAAATCTATTTTTCGGACAAATCACTCCAGTTAGGACAGGGAAGATCAAACACATGTACCCAAAGATACATAAAACATTCTCTCTCAAGGTTCAGTCCAAGCTTGTGATATGTACTCTCTGAGCACTTTATTAGGTAGCCCTGTACACCAGCTCGTTAATGCAGTCAGCTAATCATGTGGCAGGTTCCGCTGTTGTTCAGACCATATGTCAGAAAGTGGAAGAAATGTGATCTTAGTGACTTTGAGCGTGGAATGATTGTTGGTGCCAGACAGGGTGGTTTGAATATCTCAGAAACTGCTGATCTCCTTCATGCAGCCTCTAGAGTTTGCAGAGAATGGTGCGAAAAACATCCAGTGAGCTGCAGTTCTGTGGGCAAAAACGCCTTGTAAATGAAAGAGGTCAGAGGAGAAGGGCCAGAGCTGGTCAAAGCTGACAGGAAGGCGACAGAAACGCAAATAACCACACGTTACAACAGTGGTATGCAGAAGAGCATCTCAGAACACACAATGCTTCAAACCTCTTAAATGGATATGCTACAGCACCACAAAACCAGTCTAAAAAATATGTCTAATAAATTCCTAATAAAGTGCTCACTGAGTGAGTATGACTGCACATCATTATGTCTAAAAATACAGCCTGCCTGACAGACCGCTAATCGAGCAGTTAAATGACGCGCAGGTCCATCCTACCGATTACTTTAACTTTGATTGTTGATTTTGAATGTTAGCAGCATATGCTCTTCAAATTTGTCACATAGTGAAGAAGAAGAGCTTCATATGAGGAACATGAAGTTTAAGGACACGTTTTCAATCTCCACGTATGATTTCCAAATATATACAGCTGAATTTAGGCTACTGAAATGAGTGTAGGTATTTTCCCGTTGCTCTCATTTACCTGCAATCCTCAGAGTGAGCTAAAAACCTGGTAGCATCTCTATGTTAGTACCAGGCTAGTTATCTGCTAAAATTCATATTAATTCAAATCCCTCAACCCAGGTTAGCATAAAAATAGTAGATTATGAATGAATAATTTATTTCAGTCCCACATTATAAGGAAGAAGCTTGACAAATTGTGTCATACATACATACATACATACATACATACACATACATACATGCATACACACACACTCACACACAGACATACATACATACATACACACACACACACACACACACACACACACACACATACATACATACATACACACACACATATATACCAGTCCATTTCACACATTAAAGTTCACACAATCAATGACCGAGAAAGGAATAGGCTGAAGCCAAAGGCTTATTACAGCCTATCCTAAACAATCCATAAGCTTAGATATACAGTTTAGCTCAGGGTAAAAACAATCCGTACATAAGACATAAACAGGAATTGCAACTTAAACAGATAGGATTGGGTGTAGCATTCTGGGATTAGTAAGGTTGGTTAAAACCCACAAAAGGATTTCTGATTTGCTCGTGTTCTTAGGTTAATACAACATAAAGGTTTTAACCATAAAGTCAACTATTGTGAAAGATAAAGAACCACACATTAAATTATCGATTTTCTGTGTTTAAAAGTCACCCTTTAAAATCTTCTCTCTTCTGAGGACAGAGAAATCCATCACATATCACATCGAGACAGGTAAATTGGAATTTGAGTGCACCTATAAATCATCTTCACCTAGACTGCTTCAAAGAACCTTTTGAAAATTGTTCATACATAGTAACATGATATGTGCGTGTGTGTGTGTGTGTGTGTGTGCGTGTGTGTGTGTGCGTGTGCATGTGTGCGCATGCGCTTTGATGTTTTTTTACTCTGGGACCAAGCAATGGGTGGAATAAGAATAATCACATTATCATCTCAAGATAAAGAGAGGTCTGTCTCTTTATTTCCATACCATTTTCTTGCACCTCAAGGTAATATTCCACGGTTATTTACTCGATAAATCCAGACTACACAGAATGACAAAAATAAATAAATCTCCCCTGCCTGTGGTTGGATATGAGTTGTCACATTTCTCATAAGAAAGCTCCTAAAAGCTTTTCAAGCACACTCCATAATCCTTACATCCAGAACGCACTCCTACACAATCTTCAGCGGCGAGGAAGCCAGCAGGCCGCTCGGGCGTTTGACTGCTGAAATCCCGCAAGCAAACGCGGGCGGCTTCCCACTCTGCCTTTACGGTGCAGAGCCACAGAGACGTTTAGCTTGAAAACAGACTTAAAGTGGCACCGTAGGGCTCCATTCAATCAGACAGCTGCGCTTTCTCTTTCATGCTGAGTGAATGCAACTGAACAGGGGGCAGCATGTACCCTAGTGGCTAAGGTACGTGACCAGGACCTGGAAGGTTGGTGGTTCAAGCCCCGGTGTGGCCAAGATAAGATCCACACAGCTGTTGGGCCCTTGAACAAGGCCCTTAACCCCGCATAGCTCCCCTGGAGCTAATCAAGTTGCTTTGGATAAAAGCATCAGCTAAAAAACTAATGAATGATGATGATAAGGACAAAGCCCCTGAACACAGCACCTACTCTTCCAATTTGTCCATCCATCCATTATCTCACCCTTGCAGGGGCTGCTGGAGCCGATCCCAGCAAGCATTAGGGTGAGAGGCAGGAATACGGCCTGGACAGGCCACCAATCCAAACGAGGTATGAGTTTGGGGTCCATTTCATTTTAGGCAATTCAGGAAATGTATTGCAATTCAGTTATTATTATTATTGAACTTGTTCAAAATACGCACAGATCATTGTGGGCATGAAATTGCTTTCCCAGTTCCTGAGTTGAGTTTCTCTTAATTTCCTGAAACTGACTGAAGTGAAATGGAATTCACCCCAAACCCTGGAGGTGATGTCATGGGGACTGAACCCCACTGCCGACTACGAGCAGACACAATAGAACTACGAGGTGGAGCTACAAAGTATAACATTACATTACAGTTATTTATCGGACGCGTTTATCTAAAGCGACTAACATTGATTAGACGAAGCAGGGGGGGCAATCCCCCCTGGAGCAACGTGGGGTTAAGGGTCTTGTTGAAGGGCCCAACAGCTTTTATTGCGGCTACACCGAGGCTTGAACCACCAACCTTCCAGGTCCCACTCAAGCACCGTAGCCACTAGGCTACAGTACAGGCTGCCTGGCTAGTTAGCTGCAGTGTTGCGGGCTTGACGTGAGTCCCATGCAGGAAGCCCTGGGTCGCTCAGTGCTTCCGGTGGCACTCTGTGGCAGCCTGGCCTCTCCATGTCCGTATCAGAGCATGGGGCCTGACTTCCAGCTTAAATAAACACCCTCCCAACCCCTTCGCCTGCTCCCAGCATACCAAGCGAATAGTACAATATTAGAGATGATGGAGCCTGCATAATTGATGATGGTGGAATCCCCATAGACATTCAGGGGGTCAATTATTAATGAACGCTTCTGCCGTCAACTTCCTTCCCTCGGTCTGGCCTGTAACGGAGGTTGAGGTGGGTGGGAGATCCTGCCGTACGGACCTCTGCAGCACGTTTATTTTTCGCCGTTTGTAAAGAGAGTATTTTCAAATTTGAGCAGTATTTGGAATTGGGAAGCCATATTTGAACCAGGTGTCTCTCCCCATTTGCACGTGTGAACTATCTTCCTCCCTGAGTCACAGAGGATAAAATATATTCGGCCACAAAACTGGCTGCTGAACTGAAGGTATCTGCACACAGTACCCCCGCACCTGAGGATCCTGAGGACCCAGCCAAAGCCTGGCCAAAGAAGATCAATTTATAAGCAAGTTTCTTGGTTATGTAGTTCAGCACAGCCATTGACCTCTGTAGCAGCCCAAAATATATGGTAGAGATAATGATGAAAAAAAAAACAGCAGTACATAAAATGTATTCTTTTTGGCTCAAGATAAAACCATGTAGTAGTAACATCCGTATTCACGCTGGTGGCTGTTGTGATTCCAGTTCAGTGTCAAACTGACCGTTTTAGAAACCTGAGGTTGGTCAGATGTTCATGAACATTCTGAACATCCCATTTTTTATTTTTTTACACCTTCATGTTTATTTATTTTACATATGGCTGGGTATATCAGTGAAGCAGTTCATGTGCCTTTAATGTTCATGCCTCCAAAGAAGCGTGGCAGACAGCGAACTACAAACGCGCAGTACATAACATATTCAGAGAGCAGGCACGTGATTCCAAACGCAGCCCGTCAATCAACCTTTCATTGAGATTAATAGTACAAATAATAATTATTATCATACAGGACCACTCGTCTCTGCGGCCTGTCGAATGCGGTCTTAAAATAGTCAACCGGCTAGACTGTAGGGATCGTTGCCTCCTCATTAATATTAATGGAGGTTTGAGCATGTTGCAGCATTTTAGACAGTGCTTGCGGTGGCTTGACAACCGCAACTCTGATAATACCCAAAAAACCCTGACAATTCCTTTGCCGTCGGACGTAAAAAAGGTCTCCTGTTGCAAGTGACGAGAGCCCGAGACTTGCCTCCGCTCCTCTCTGCCCGCCTGTCAGTCGGTTACCACCACATTATTCTGGAGCCAAGCCATCATTATGCACCACGGCAAAAAGAGTGAACAAAAATACAATAAATAAATGATGGCCAACATGGCTGGCAGAAATCCCCACCGCAGTGACGACAGGACGTTGGGTGCCCAAGGCTCTTTGATGGGATGAAGACAACAAAGGCTATCCTGTCTGGTCCGAACTGACAAGTTACTGTGGCACAAGTCGCAGAAGATTTTCACGGAGGAATGTGTCCCAACACACATGGCAATACGCCCTGCCCTGTCCACCGTCAACAGCTCCAACAATGGGCATGTGAACGTTGGAACTGGACCTTGGAGCAATGGAAGAAGGTTCGATGAGTCCTGTTTTCTTTTACATCATGTGGACGGCCAGATACATGTTTGCCGATTACCTGGGGGAGAGATAGCACCAGGATGCACTGTGGGAAGTCGGTGGAGGGAGTGTGATGCTCTGGGCAATGTTCTGCTGGGAAATCCTGGGTCTAGGCATTCATGTGGACGTCAATTTGACACGTGCCACCTACCTAAACATTGTTGCAGACCAGGTACACCCCTTCATGGTAATGGTACGGCCTGGTGACAGTGGCCTCTTTCAGCAAGATAATGCGCCCTGCCACACTGCACAAATTGTTCGGGAATGTCCCTGTCCTCTAGGGTCCTCATCACACTTGTCCCTGTGTTCGATTTGCACTTTGCTGTAGGTCACTCTGGATAAGAGCGTCCGCTAAATGCATGTAGTGTTATGGGAATGGTTTGAGGAACATGACAAAGAGTTCAAGGCATTGCCCTGGCCTCCAAATTGGTCTGATCTCAATCCGTTCGAGCATCTGTGGGATGTGCTGGAACAACGAGTCTGATCCATAGCGGCTCCACCTTGCAACGTACAGGACTTAAAGGATCTGCTGCTGACGTCTCGGTGCCAGATACAACAGGGCACCTTCAGAGGTCTTGTAGGTCATGCCTCGACAGGTCAGAGCTGTTTTGGCAGCATGCGGAGGATCCACAGCATATTAGGCATAATGTTGGTCATAATGTTTTGGCTCATCAGTGTATGTTTATTCTAATTGCAGTCCTAAGATGAACAAATTGCTTTTTGTTACAAAGTAATGACAAAATAATTGAATAGATTTAAAACAGCATTCAGGTACAAAGCTTGTTGAATCTGGGCCTTGTACTTCAACCTTGTCATTCTGGATAGTTAATATGGAGTTGAAAGGCATGCAGGCTTCTGCAGTGGAGGATTTGCCTGTGTCACACACACACACACACACACACACACACACACTGACACATACACACACACACACACACACACACACACACACACCACTGAACACCTACATGCCGGGGGCTTTGTGCAGTGGAGGATTCGCCCCTCTCACACTCACACACACACTCACACACACACACACACACACACACACACACACACACACACACACACACTCTCACACACACACACACGCACACCACTGAACACCTACATGCCGGGGGCTTTGTGCAGTGGAGGCTGCCTGGTTCAGTTTCGTCATCGGTCTCATTCTCAGCAGGGTCTGTGTGGAGGATGACGGAGGACACCGTTTATGAACGAAGGAGGTTAAGGAGTCGAGATTCCATCGTGACTGACATATCATTTTTAACTCCTGCCGAAAGAGAGAGTGGGAGGGAGAGAGAGAGGGAGAGAGAATGAGAGCATGTTTGACTCACACTGTTATGTGGGCACCAGAATTATAAAAAAAGGCTGCATATAATAACATGGATTATGACCTATATTGTATGTTCAAACTTACTGGAAATCTATATACTTTCATTTCAATACATATCCCCTCATATTTCAATGTTTTTTATTTAGCCATTTAGTGATCCGTTTTTTTATGAAAACCACAGATTCCAAAATTGTTGGCACCCCCAACTTTTATTGTAAATAAAATAAAAAGCTGAATTTGGCAATACAATTTTACTTTAATTTAGTTCATCGCTGTCAAAAGGAACTATATTGTGTCATTCAATCACTTCCTGTTCCACTAGAGTGTAAAAAATGAGGTAACATGCATGCTGAATCCTATTGTCAACAATCAGCATGGGAAAAGTCAAAGCTAAATTCAATTCAGAAGACACAGATGGTAATTGACCATCACAAGTCAGGTAGTGGGTATATATTTATATATATATTTATTCTATTATAAAAATTGTGGAACCAGTTTTGTGGGGAAATACATTTTATTTAACTTTGGTTGATTCCATTGAATCATTAATAAACTGCACTACTTTACACATGTTGTCAAATGAAGCTTATGTCAATAACTGTATTCTTTTCTTAGTTTACAGCATGTTTGTGCATATCAAGTGTGCCAATAACTCTGGAGCCCACTGTATATGCATGTATACTTATGTCTCATGTTTTCTTTGGCAATATTTACTGTATTTCCTGCCAGTAAAGCTCATTGAATTAAATTGAATTGAATTGAGAGAGAAAGAGATAGATAGATAGATATATAGATAGAAAGCGCTAGTGAGAGAGAGAGAGAGATTGAGATAGGAGCCCTTGGGAGCAAAGAAGGGTTAGATTAAAGATTAAACTGAAGGTCCAGTGATGGAGGAAAAGTACTAGATAAATCTTCACACTGACCCCCCCCATACCAGCAATCTGTCACACTGGCCCCTGACCCCCCCCCTTCCTTGTTGCCCTGACCCCCACTCCCCTCCAGTTTCCCTGACCGATTCTGTAAACGGCAGGTCTAAATGGCCTGAGAGCTCCCCTTCAGCACAGTCCATAGCTGGCCCCGGCAGGCGTGGCCCCGGTGGGCGTGGCCCAGACAGTGCTCTGTTCTGACTGATGAGGGTCCTGGGGGTCATCAGAAGGAGAAGTGATACGTATGCCATCCGGAGAAAAACCCCGCTCCCACCTCCCCCTTACGCCATACGAGAAGGTCGACCGTTTAAACGCTACAATACATCATTGTTTCACACGATATTCTAGTGTCCTTAAGTGCTCCAAAAAATTGTTTGGTCATGAGTCCGGCAGGTTCAGGATGACTGTTACGAAGCGTTGCTTTCACTGTTGCCACCATTTTGACTGATTCACTGGGCATTATACTTCAATATTGTTGTTCTTACAGCTCATCTTCTCATAAAGGTTGGTAAATATAATTGCTCAGACATGCGCAGAGTGCAAGTGTCGGAGAGGGACACAAACAAAGGATTATGCTAGAACCTCCCTGTCAAAAATATTCTCAAATATTTACTCTAGTGATGATTTCACCATGGTCACAACGATTTGTTATATCACAAATTTAAAATCCAGAACTCTTCACCTTATAAACTGCAGTCAAGGAGAGGCCTTGACTGACAGCACAGAATTAACATCTTATTCAGACGACTGGAGAATGGCAGAATGATGTTTATTTTTTCTCAGTAGCAAGCATTCATAGTAAACTCTTCTGGTGCCTATGCATTACCACCTCTATTATTACCATGGTAAATAGCAGAACTACTCCATTAACAGATTGGACCTTGGCTTCTGGTGCTAGCAGTGTCTGACATGAAACTGCTGCAGAAAGAAACTCCTTTCCATTACCCAACAATATTAATGTGAGTCAGAGTGACAGAGGCTAATCTAAGATCTGTAATTAATGTGTAAGGAATGGCCAGGTTTAGCGAATTCTGAAAATTAAAAGTTTCCTAGCAACCTGCAATCAAGTCCCGTCGCAGCCAAGCAGGTCAAGGGTGGCCGTAATCACACATTTGCCAGGGCTTGTATGACAATTTGCACGAGACACTCTTTCTGGCCAAAACAGGTACAGAAAATGAATAAATAAAGAAATAAAAACCCTCCCCCTATGCGTGCAGGCATAAAGTTCATCTTGGCCATTAATTGCTCAGTTTTTTAATCCCGACTAAGTGTCAAAGCAATTATGGAGGTTATTTTTAGAGAGGGCCCCAATGTCACGGGTAGGCCTGTTAGCTCACATGCAAACCGTGTCCTGACACACTTACTGTAGACAGTCCGTTTCCTCAAGCCCGCATCGCCCTCAAGCCCACGGCAATCCCACAATGCAAAACCACGCCAAATAAAATCTTAAACTGTTAAACAAGGCTTAATGAAAATAACGGACAACTATATAAACTGATAAATGAATGATCAGATTAGTTTTTGGCTCCGATTGCAGAGTAATAAAGACTTAAGAGGTACGTACCCCTTACTTACAGCTCTGTTTATGTGTACTGGTGGACACAAACAATGGCTGTAGACGGCGGTCTGCGTTGTTGACTGAAGACCACTCATGAGAAGCCATGTAAATGGTAATAACATCTGAAGATGATGATTACCATCAACAGTGCTCAACGGTGCAGTGTATTGTATGTGTTATTGTTGAGATGTGACAGAAAGATGCTGACAGTACATTATATAAATATTAAGTCTTAGACAGGATTCATGACAGCCTGCCGTGAACATGAATAGATTTGATCCATCTAAGATTTTTCAATGCCATGGCTATTTTTACTGCTCTATTTATAGATGGCTGTAGAATTATTTTCACTGTAGAACATCAATGCGTGTACACTTCACAGCTCATTAACTCCGACATTGAATTCCGTGAGCAGAATTTCTAATTGCGGAGCACCGCTGAAGAACTAAACCAAACACAGGACACGCTGTAGAAATTTCAGCCTTTGGCTTTAGAAGCACCCGAAAATATATTTCACCAGTGGTGAAACCAGACCTTTGAAGATTTCAAGAGTGAAGAATGGATGAAGGTAAAATAATAATAATAATAATAATGTTAATAATAATAATAATAATAATAATAATAATAATAATAATAATACTTTTTATTTTCCCAAGCTCAAAGCACTGTACAATAGAAACAACAGAAAAAAAAGCTTAATTAATTAATTAAATGAGAAAAATACAAGCAACACAAATAGCAAAAAAACAAGAGCAAGCAATACAAACAATGTTTACAAGGAAGCAGAAGGGAGAATAAAACCCCCTGAATGACCAGAGAAATAACATGCTATGTGTGATGACCGGTGTCATAGGCTTTCCTAGATAGGCTTTTAACTGTGTTTTCAAAGATTCAGAAGTCCTAATGCACTCAGGAAGGTAATTCCCAAGCCTGGGTGCTGCAGCACTAAAAGCCCTGTCACTCACAGAATGGAGTTTGGAGGGGGGTACAGTAAGTGTGTCCAGACTGGAGCAGTGAATAGGGTGACCAGGAGTGTGTAGGGTCAAGAGCTCAGTGAGATAATGGGACGCAAGACCAGATAGAGTCTTGTAGGTCAGTTAAAGGACCTTAAACTCTATCCTTGATGAAAATGGAAGCCAGTGGAAGTTATTCAGTACAGGGGATATGTGCTCACTTGCATGTGTGTGGGAAAGAACTGTAGCAACTGAACCATTTGGAGATGAGACAGTGAGTTAGAGGGACACCTATCAGCAGAGCAGTGGACCCAGCACAGAGCCTTGAGGCACACCTTGAGTGACATGGGCAGGGCTTGACTGACAGGGCTTAACTGACAACCTCAAGTCTGTCACTGATGTAAACCACTGCAGGGTTACACCAGTGATCCCATAAATGCCCTCCATTCTGTTCAGGAGGAGGCAGTGATTAACTGTATCAAAAGCGGCAGGAAAGGCAGGTTGGAGATTGGCCAAAAATTATTGAGGTTTTCAGGATCAATGCCAGCTGCAGCAGTTTTTAAAGCTTATCTGTGGGGACATGGAAACCCTCATACACCTCATGGCGAGTTCTTTCTTCCACAGGGTAACAGAATACAATGTTGCCTGTGCAAGGTTTAAAAAGGGAGCGACAACCGACCAAACTTCTCTTCCTGTAGCTTTGGCTAATTACGCTCCCCGCCCCATCACTCGCTGTAGCTCTTGTTCCTCTCCTACCATATACACCAGGCCAGAGCTTTTACACTGCATTACCTATCTTGTCCAGAGTGCCCTACATACTGACATTTCTACACACAATCCGTCACATACAGCAATTCAGGCAACGTACCTTACTCAACAGTAGCATCTGACTCAACTTTAGAACCTGCAGCCTCACTGAATTCCCCAGCCATTAAACGTCTTTCAGATGATCAACAGGGCGTCAAGCCATTAAATTCTATCACAGAACTGCCTCTGGCAGATCTCATTTCTATTAATTTCTATAAAGAAACCTTGTTAAATATATTTCAGCCACCTGGGAATTTCCTGTCCTAATGAACACCGCAGAAAATATTGAAAACAAAATTGCCTGAAGCTAACTTTCTCTCAGTCAAGGCAATATGACTCTTTTCCAGCCTGTATTCTAAAGAGTAATGTCAACCCATTAGTCCACATTAGAGCACTGCCTACATGCATGCAGCTTCTGACCACCTAGCTTAATTTAGAGGGCCCAGGTCCAATAATGAATAAATACAGTAAATTAATATGTACATGTTGAGATATACAATAAAAAACATTATTTTCATGCTTAAGAGAAGGCACTGTTGTTTCCATTCAATTTCTCAGAAACTTGCTCCTAACTTGCTAGACATACCCATCGTGCAGTTGCAGATGGAGATTTCCAGATTTCGTGGACAGTGAGGCTGTTTCTGTTGATTGTGTATTCCTTTGCAGCAATGATAATAATGACTGTATCGCATAATAATCTGTATCCTGTTGATAATAATCTGTATGGTATAATCAGGATCCCGAAAAGGCATACCCTATTTGGTTGACCAGCCAGCGTATAACTCCTTAACAAGAAACTACAGTTCATATCTAGTGTACTTTCATATGACTTGTTGTCGTCTGGACCTCATTTTGGATCTAGGGGAAGGAAGCTAGAGAAACCGGAGATCTCAATAGTGCTTATTCTGTCCACTAGGACGCCATATCAGTAACACCGAGACAGGTGTTATATATACAGGTGACAGGTGAGGCCAGTCCTGGAGGATAATGACATACCAGGCAATGTCTTTCCTGGCTTGTGACACCACTCTCCAGCACCAGGATAAAAAGGGAGAGAGCCAACAATCCTTCAGTCAAACAGAATCATTGATTCTCTAGACTCACCCGACACTCAGCTCTTGCATTACCACTGTCCTCTTTGCTTCAAGCCAGCAGCTATACCATCAAGCACACTGCTTCAGCCGAATGGCTTGTTGTGCAGCAGATGCTAAAAAGAATTAGCCATCAGACACAGAAGTATAGGAACAGGGCACGTGTTTACTTCAGTAACTTCAGTAACTCTTCTCAATGTAGTTTCAGATAAGCGTCATAATATAATTTAGCAAACCAATGCAATACAGAAATAATGCAATGCAAAATAATAAAATAAGCAAGTGTGGGCTTGGTTAATACAGGGTTGGGAGACCTCCTGGGAAAACGAAGTTGCTGCTGGAAGTAGTATTGGTGGGTGGGAAGGGGGCGATCTTCCCTCTGGTCAAATAAAGCACAATGCTCAAGTTTAGTGATGGGATACTGTGCTGTAGGGGGTGGGGCTCCACTGGCTAAATCCCCCACCTGGACTGTGTCTGCATCAGACTCCTAAACACTGTGTCCTCTG
Organism: Conger conger; assembly: GCF_963514075.1. Classification (NCBI taxonomy): domain Eukaryota; kingdom Metazoa; phylum Chordata; class Actinopteri; order Anguilliformes; family Congridae; genus Conger; species Conger conger. The sequence continues at coordinate 9,183,159 of NC_083769.1, forward strand.
AGTATGCACCACCTCACACATAAAGCATCATAAATCGTCTCACACCTGTGTAGATTACACTCCAGTTGTGATTACTGATCCTTAAAGAATTTTCAGAAGCTGCATGAAATTACATTTTTTCCAGCAACAATGGTAGGGAGACAGAACCTTTGATGCTGATATGGAGTATCTTGAGGGTCTAAATAATCAGTGACGATATTCAGTGAGCTCAGAGCTATATTGTCACGCCTGCATTGTATTGTGACATGCAAACGCATTCATACTGTGGGTTATTTAAGTGGCAATGTCGAGTTCGACGTATTTACGTTCATGGCCTGACCTAAACCCGATGTTCAATGCTTGAATGTCTGATAACCACGGGGAGAGCAGCACCAACGAAAATGTCTTTTCACAATCCCCGTGCTGTCCCTGACACCAGCTGAAGTTGCAATGCCGCATTGGGTCCGTTTAATGAGCTGAGCACTGCACTGAAAGAACATGTATCGCTCTGTTCATGCGGTACCAGAGGTCAGAAGCCATTAGGTTGAAGAATTGCTTTCATTTCTGAACAGTACGGTGGAGAGGACCTCTCCCAAACCGTGATTACAAAGCGCCTTTACCGCCAACCCATTTTCACCTTTAGGCCAGGTGCTATCCATCGTCGGTGGGAGTGAGTATGGACTAAAAAACGATTAAAAGTCACTCAGTTCAGCCATTTCTCTGGCTTCGGTTGAGATGAGAGGTGTGTGAATATCGCCGACATGTGTCTGATCATTGACCAGTCTCTTTAAATCTCTTCTTTTTTTTTTTTACAACGACTCGCACTGTGTGTGGACTTGAAATACGCTGCAATCGAAGTAAGGATATACAGTCGGCTCCAGAATTTTTGGCAGCTTTGATAAATATGCAGGAAATATGTGCATATAATATGTGCTGTAAAGTTAAAAAAAGAATACACAGTTATTGACATACACTTCATTTTCCAACATGTGTAAAGCAGTGGGCTGTATTAATGATTCAATGGAAACTACCAAAGTCTTACATTTTTCAAATGGGGCGACGCCAAAATGCGACCAATTTATGGCCTCCCTCACCATCTTCCTCATGTCCGTGGGGACAACATGACACTTGTGTCATATCCCTGGCAAGTTCGCAACCTTTCCATAAGTTTTACTTAAAAGTGCCTAGTGGTATGTTTAACCATTGTTACAGTCAATTATGATTGGCCCATGGTGATGGACGACAAAAAATGTTTGCAGCCCCAGGAAGTGATGGAATTCCTGCCAATGAAAAATGTTTTTGATTTTATTTACAGTAATTGTTTGAGGTGCCAATAATTTTGACAAAAATGGTTTTCAGAAAGAAAATGAGATTACTTAATAAAACAAAACCCCTTGAAACATGAGAGTATTGTACTGAAATAAAAGTATTGGTCCTTTTACCATATTTTTTTAATCAATAATTCTGCAAGTAATGTTTGGGACATATTTTCCCTTCTTTTCCATTTGGCTCTGTGCTCCGCAATTTTAGATTGGTAAACAAATACTTAAAAGTGCACATTCTCAGCTTAAATTTAAGGGCATTTCTTTAACATTTTTGGTTTCACCATGTAGGAAACACACGCACTTTTTATGCACTCAGCAGTGCAGGCCATGCATTTTAACCGTCTGCTCCCTGCCAAACAACACCAACAGCTGAGTCAAGTCACCAACCAATCATGGACGAATAACCCAGAATCCCATTGCATCTCCCGTAGGCACCACCATGGCGGGGAACGGGTTGCAAATGACCCATTTCCACATTACTCAAAACCACGTTTACTCAAAATCCGCTGTCGCTCTCGTTCGCCATCCTTCTTGGGCTGTTATGAGGACTGAGCAGGCCATCGGAAGCAGGGCAGAGCAGAAGAGGAGGGAGCCAGTTCCACCCCGTAATAGCTTATTGATGTGATAATCAGTGTGTCTGAAGCCATAGCAGCAACCGCAGTCACGACACCAATCTCCTATCCGTTAGCATGGCATCTTGTCAGGGGGAAAAAGACATTTTCAAATAACTGTGGAAAAAAAATAACACTTTAATCGATTGAAGGTTTTGAATCCGTTTTTCCCTCTTTGCTCATCCTCCGACTGCCTTTTCTGGCCCCCGATGGAACATATCTATTGGAGTGATAATTTAATGGTTTGTTTTTCAGCAGCAATTTGCTTCCAATTGTTCTGCCATGGACACTTTGATCTCGGCCCCGCCGTGTGGCAGAGCCGGGAGAGAGGGCAGTGATGTGATTGGAGAAGGGGAGAGAGGGCAGTGATGTGATTGGAGAAGGAGAGAGAGGGCGGTGATGTGATTGGAGAAGGGGAGAGAGGGCGGTGATGTGATTGGAGAAGGGGAGAGAGGGCAGTGATGTGATTGGAGAAGGGGAGAGAGGGCGGTGATGTGATTGGAGAAGGGGAGAGAGGGCAGTGATGTGATTGGAGAAGGGGAGAGAGGGCAGTGATGTGATTGGAGAAGTAGAGAGAGGGCAGTGATGTGATTGGAGACGGGGGGGTGGGGGCGGCGATGCGATTGGGTGAAACGGAGAGTCGGACCTGGGAACGTGCTCACGGCAGAATTGCTTTCGACACCACAGAGAGCAGCACGAGCAGTGGAGGAAATTAACATGTTCCTGCTGTGTTGATTAAGCGAAACAATTAGCCACTTAGAGGTGGGTCCAGTGGAAGCCGCCACCATTTTAGCAGGGTCATTCCTGTATGAGGTCATTCTGTCTATTGTTCGCTGAAATAGTGTTCAAATAATAGTGTCGTACCACGGAAGGTCATCGAAATTTTAATTCAAAGTTGGCGGGGGAGAAACACACGTCCATTTTTAATCTAGAGCGCAACATGAGCAGTTGTTATTAAAGTTAGAATTATCGGTTTAATATTCCCCGCCCCCCAAATTCCATCAACCACGGGAGCAGGCGCTCAGGTTCCCCGGCGCCTTATTGAATTCCGTGTCCAGGGCACGTTCTCCCGATTCGGCAGAAAGAGAGCCTTTTGGGTTTCCCACTGCATTTCAGCTGTGCAGAGGAGGGGGCGGGGGTGGATGCTAGAACAATGGGCAAGTTCCTTTTGTGTGATTGACAGGCAACATATTGCCTTTCCCAGGGAATGAAACCTCTAAATCAATCAAATTGAAGACTGCATGGATTACAGGATTGACCAGCTAAAAAAAGCCAGCCTTGCACACAGAGCGTGTAATATTGATGACTGGCAACGTCATGTTTTCATCAAATACAGGCAAAAACCTGGGCACCCTTGGTCAAAACGCCTTTTACAATTAATATCTAAGTAAACAGAAGCTAATCTGACCTCCCAATGGCAGAACGTTAATCAGATTTCTTCAAATTTTAAAGCAAGATTTTTATTATTTATTTTTATAAGATACTTTTTATTTTAATTTTTCATAGTTTCAAAATAATAAAAAAAGGAAAAAGGCCCTGTGCCAAAGTGTGGGAACCCTTAGTACTTTGTAACTCTATAACAGCTTGCAAACGCTTCCTGTAGCCAGCTAAGTCTTTTAATTCTCACTTTTGGAATTTTTCCCCATTCTTCCTGGCAGAACACCTCAAGCTCAGAAATATTCTTCGGCCTCCTTGCATGTACAGCATGTTTGAGATCTCTCCACAGATTGTCAATAATGTTTAAGTCTGAGGACTGTGGTGGCCATTCCAAAACCTACATCCATCTTTCCTGGAGGTGCTTCATGGTTAATTTTGAGGTATGCTTTGGATCATTGTCTTGCTGGAATAACCAACCTCTCTTCAACTTCAATGTCTGGACTGACATGAACATTAGCCTCTAGAATCTATTGATATTTGGTGGAATCCATTCTTCCTTCCACTCGCACAACATTTCCTGTGCTCCCAGCTGCCACACAACCCCAAAGCATAATGGATCCACCTCCAATGCTCCACAGTAGGCAAGGTGTTCTGGTCTACACAGGCTTCATTTTTTTTCTCCAAACATACCTTCTTTGGTGGTGGCCAAAAATGATTTTGGTTTCGTCAGTCCAAAGCACATTGTTCCTGAGTGACATCCAGAGCTGGATGGACAACCACCATCTAAAGCTCAACCCAGGTAAGACTGAAATGATATTTATCCTTGCCATTACCTCTCCACATCTGGATCTCTCCATTTCCCTAGGGGATACCACATTACGCCATCACCCTGTGCAAGGAACCTCGGCGTGGTGATGGACAGCAGACTGTCCCTCTCTGAGAACATTGCGCCGGTGACCCGGTCATGCAGGTTCTTCCTATACAACATACGGAGAATCCGCCCCTTTCTCACCCCCTACTCGACCCAGCTCCTGGTCCAAGCGATGGTTTTGTCCCACCTGGACTACTGCAATTCCCTCTTGGCTGGCCTCCCAGCGTCCGCCATCAGACCCCTCCAACTTATCCAGAATGCAGCAGCTGGTCTGGTCTTCAACCTTCCCAAATACTCACATCACCCCCCTGCTTACTTCCCTCCACTGGCTGCTTGTCATGGCTCGCATCAAATTAAAAACATTGGTGCCAGCCTTCCAAGCAGTTAAGGGGTCTGCCCCAGCTTACCTACAAAAAATCATCAGACCCTACACCCCTGCCAGACCTCTTCGTACAGCCTCCACAGGCCGCTTGGCCCCTCCCCCTCTCCGAACTTCCACCTCACGCTCACGACTACTGTCTGTTCTGGCTCCACGGTGGTGGAACGAACTCCCCGTTGAGGTCAGAACTGTAGAATCTCTTCACCTTTTTAAAAGGTAAAATGAAGACGCACCTCTTCAAGCAGCACCTCTCCCCGTCCCTCCCTACCTCCCTGTGAACCTTAATTGTTGTCTTTCTGTGATTTACTTTCTGTAAGATAAGAGCGTCTGCCAAATGCCATTAATGTAATGTAATGTAATGTTCTAAAAGATGTCTCAATGTTTTCTTTTGCATACTTCAGATGCTTAATTTTGTGTTGAGGTCATTCTTTCTGGCAACTGAGATGTAGGTCTTTGTTGTTTAAAGTATATTGTATTGTTGTCCTGTGAACAGCAAGACCTGTGTCTGCTACTCTTTTTTGCAGCTCTTTTTTCAGTGATGTGTGGGTTCATCTGAGCATTTCTCACCAGGTCTCAGGCCATTCTATCTGAAATATTTCTTGGTCTTCCAGACCTTGCCTTGACTTCAACTGTTCCATTTATCTTCCGTTTTCCAAGAATGTTTCTGACAGTGGAAATAGGTAGTTTGAAACATTGATAGAGTTTTTATAGCCTTCTCCTTCTAGGTGGAACCATCTTCATTCTAAAATCCTTGGACAACTGTTTAGAGGAACCCATGGTTGTTAACACCAGACAGGACAGCCTCTGCAATCGGATATTTTAGAAGGCCTGAAGTTACTTCAGAATAAAAAGTTCAGCCCTGAAATTATATTCACCTGAATCACTGAAGCCCTAATGAGTAAATCGCCTGGGTCTGGGCCTTAGTTATCATCTTTTTTAAAAGTAACAAAGGATAATCCAAAAGGGCTCCTAAACTTTTGGTCCTTTTTTATTATTTATTTATGAACAGTAAAAAATGAAAATAAAAAGCGAAATTTGCAGAAAGGTCTCATGTACCATTCAGAGTTCAGGTTTGCTTTTGATCAGATTTAAACCAGGGGTACCTAATAATTAGAAAACAAATACGTACATAATAAGCCAAATGAAGCCAATGCTGAGTCTTAATGTATTAACTGCTAACTTTCTGTGGTGCTAGCAATTTTGAAAAGCATCAAGTGGCACCAAGGAATGGCTCTGGTCATGATATCTGCACTTTTGTGGGTATCTCCCCATCACTCTCGGGTAAATGGGCCTTTGGAAGTTCAGACCTCATGAATATGGAGTTCTGAAGGCTCTCATTGCCAGGGCAAAAGATGCAGAATGGAATTATTCAAAACGAACACTTAACAGAATGCCAACAGGCTTCATTATTGTGATATTAAGAGAAAAAGAAAAGGAAGCAATACACTTCATAGCTAGCTATCGTACACCATCAATATTACTAGCGATCACACTTAGTCCACTGTTCTCTTCAAGCTATTACATATATGTGTTTCCAAAAGTGGTTTACGGTAGAAGGATGCATGTTACTGACAACCCCAAGCTGAACCAGTGAGGTTGTGGTCAATAGTCATTTGCCAAAAAGATTTGAACACAAAAACTTAATTTCAATGTGTTGAATTAAAAAAAAAAGGTGAAAAGAGACTGAGGAGTAGATGTGCATCTGACAGGAGGATCCGTTGGCGATTGATAGCCATCCCTCCACCTCGCAGCGAGTTCCTTTATGCAGCCAACAGACGAGTCAACTTGTCCAGTCAACTTGCATTTGTCAAAATAGAACATCCAATATAGAACATCCCCAAATCCGTGTCAAGTGGCCTGCGATTGGAAGGTTACCATTAATTGCAATATGGAGAGGCCTTGTAGATTTTCTAATTAATGTGCCAGTTTGCATTACACTAGTCAGTGTTGTGTCTAATGGAAACCATCTCCTGTGTTTTTTTTTTTGTATGCTGACTGAATATTAACAGTTAAATCGTTCCGCTGTGTGGCTTTGCCAGTGTAATTCACAGCAGAATTGTATTTTCTCGTCACCATCGTGTTTGCTTTGAGTTTGGTAGGTTTGGCCTTGCTTCGCAGCAATTTCACAAACACTGAACTAGAGAGGGGCTACACTGCACGGTGGGGCAAGCTCGCAGCTTTGCGGTCTGGGAAGTCAAGTCTTGCAGTGCAGTTCTCCAAGACAGATTTCGGAGACCACCAGTCTTTGGAAATTCACTCCCCAATTGCGCCTCCCTCCACAGCCTGATAAATGCTTAATTCTCAATGAGCAGCAAGGAATTTTAATTAGGCAAATGACTACTTAGCCTTAATCACAAAGCCTCTCTATAATAAGGGAACCTAGCTTCTCTTGAGCCTTTTGTTACCAAACATATCTTCTGGGCCGATTTTTTATACATGCATGCTAGCTAAAGGTTTTATGTAGGCAGACAACTGTAACGGTTAAGGCCCTGTTTTCCCAGGGAAGCTGTTACCTGGACATCTCCAGGTAACAACCCAATAAATCCAAGCAACAAACGAAATTGCTTCATTAAATATCCTAAGTAAAGGGGTGAGAAGAGTATCATCTGCTAAGCAACTGAATTATATAAAAAGACAAATGATAATAAAGTATGCAAATATAAAATCCTTAAAAACAAATACCTGTATTCAATCAATATTTGTCCTTTGACTTACAAGTAAGAACAAGCACATATACAATCTACAGTCTTAGTTTTGGCGAGTTAGCCAACCGTGATTGCTGAACAGTTCCGAATTTGTGAAGAAAAAAATAGTAACTGTTGCTTTTAATTGTTAGTCAATACTAAGCACAAACTTTGATTGAATTCCAGCCTAAGGCAATGTAAAGATGCGCACCTCACTTCCAAATTTCCACAGTTTACCATTTTCTTCATCTTTCATCAGTAAACCCCACACATTTACATTCCCCTGGAAAGCAATTCATTAAGTACCAGTACTGCTTCTGTTTGCTGAAAGCAAAAACTAATGTCGGAGAAAATAACCAATGTTTAATCTACCATCCAGTCTAATGCACTTCTAAGTCCCTTCATTGTCTTTAAAATATGTTGTTTTAATCTCGCTTGCTGAATTTTTATTTATTTATAAATTATTATATACACACATTTTTTAACATAAATTTGCATGAATGTTTTCTTGCAAAACGAATGCATAAGCATGGCGAGCATTAAGGGAGAAGGATAATTACAGGAACGTATAGAAAGTACACAGTAAGTGAAATGACGCATGTTTTCATCTGTTCTGTTCCCTGTTCACGAGCCGTTTGCATGTTCATTGCCGTCTTCATCTGTGTGATGATTCTATTTCGCAATTAAAGGCATCCGACTATTAACAGAATCTATTGTGTTTAATTGCAAACTAGAATTGAACAGTCACCGCCCCAAAAAAGACCATAATGAACACAGGGGACAGATGGAAACATTATTTGACTTGCGCCATACCCTCGCTATTGCCTAAATTATTTATTCACGTTCCACGTTCCAGCTGCAATAATATTGTCACAGATTATTCACCCATTAAAAACAAAATGGAGGAGTGATGCATTGGGCTCCCCACAACAGCCAGGGGAGAGTGGAATGCACTGGCCGTCTGCCAGGGCACACAGAAAACCCTCCCGTTGAAACTCCATCTTGGCTCAACAAACTCTGACTCCTCATTGTTACTAAAATATGCCCAATTGCACTGGGTTGAATACCCTGAGACATAATTCGGCTACATTTAACACTATCCGTCAAATTCACGGGGCTCTGTAGCTGTTAAATCTCCACACTGTCCCTCACACCTCCGATGGCATGTTGTTGTTACATCGTAGCCTTGCCTATTGACACTATTTCCCAGACATTTTTGGTCACTGTACTGTAGATAGTGTGTCCCACGGTGTAATGTGTTCCATTACAGGCCTTAACAGTTTTTAAGTAAGAAAGTGGAAAATAAATAGACTTTCCAGTAATTCATTCAGAGGTTTTTTTTTTTCACACCCTTGTCAAAGCACGGTATCAGGCAAGCAGAACTCTGGCTATTTGTACGAAAATAAAAGATATGCAGAGTTGAGACATGACTACACAGGGGAATTGCTTATTCACAATGGTTAGCATGTCAACAGAGTGACAGGCATTGACATGTGATCACAACGTTCATTATTCATAGACAAACCAGCGGCTGCCAGGACCATACTCTCACTTCTTCATTTCCACAGGAGCGGCCATCGGTGCCACCTTGGCCGGCCCTAAAAGAACGGACACCCATCATCCCTCCCAGAGCGCAATACGTGCGATGCCCTGCCTTATACAAATGCCAAAAGACAGACTCTGCCCCTGTTTAATAACAAGCACAGCACTCAACAAATCCCCTTTCAAATTTGAGGACAATATCACCAAAAATGAGCATTCTGTATTGTTTTTCCTAATCTATCTGTAGGCAGTTTTCCAAAAAAGACATTTGGAGACTAAATGATATTATGGGTGTTATGAGGTGTAAAATACTACATGTTGCTTACTTTTTATCCTGAAAAAAACCTTCCCCCCACCTATCAACCTCCCCGTACCTGTCAACCTCCCTCTCCTTGCAGCTATCCTCAGACAGCAACAGGTCGAGAAGATCATAAAACATGTCTACAATAATCATAATAGTTCTATCTTGTATACTAATATACACTCACCAAGCACTTTATTAGGAACATTTTTACTTTATTACACCTACTTATTCATGTGATTATCAAACCAGCCAATTGTGTGGCAGCAGTGCAATGCATATAATCATGTAGATACGGGTCAGGAGCTTCAGTTAATGTTCACATCAACCATCAGAATGGGGAAGAAATGTGATCTAAGTGACTTTGACCATGGAATGACTTGGGGGCATTTACACGCACGCTAGTCTCTAGAGTTTGCCATGAATGGTGCGAAAAACAAAAAACATCCAGTGAGGAATAGTTCTGCTGGCAGAAATGCCTTGTTAATGAGAGAGATCTGAGGAGAATGGCAAGACTTGGCCAGAAACGCAAATAACCACACATTACAACAGTGGTATGCAGAAGAGCATCTCTGAACACACAATGCATCAAACCCCTAAGTGGATAGGCTACAGCAGCAGAAGACCAATTAGTCTAAAAAATAAGTCCAATAAAAACTTAATAAAGTGCTCACTGAGTGTATGTATATATATATATATATCAACATACATGCTCTCTGTGATTTAATTCACTTGTGGGTGGTTTGTGTACAATGGATACATTGTTCTAATCTTTTAAAGTTCATAATGTCTGTGTAATATGCAAACATTTAAACTGACTAATATCTGTAGCCTTTGGCACATTTAATCCGTCAAACAATATGGCTATCCGCCAATGTACAGGAACACTTAAAGCTGTAAACTTTTTCAGTTGAATGAAACTTGGCAACAGGGGTGCCTACAGAACTATGCATCAGTAGGTCAGATGTTTTGGCAGCTACTCAAATATCATTGTTATGCATACGCATAGTATTGTATTCAATTTCTACACGTGGAAGCATTCCCCATCAGTGTGTCTAAATGTAGAAATTGTTCGAAAACCAAATTGCCTGTATTGGAACATCCCTTTCCAATACAGACAAAGCACTCAAGGGTATTCACAAAGAAACGGAATGACTGTCCTGAAATCGACAGGCAGGATGGAGTTGCCTTCTTTACTATTCTGTTCATTGTACATTTGCACGTCAAACAAGCTGGTCACCCTGAGCCCATATAATCACATGCATGATTAAAAGACCATAATTCCTAAACTGCTTCTATACCAAGAACACACTGGCAGTAATTACCACGAGGTAAGATGATAAGTAGCCAGTTGGATTTGCAGTGTTTACTCACAATATGGAAACAGACATTTCAGCTGCAATCATGGTTCAAAAGCGAGGAACAAAAACGCTTATAGCTAATAACAAGCCTATATGAAAACTCAAACCAAGCATATTATTCAACCAACTGTACACACACAGCCATGATTCTTCCTCCTGAGTTGCCTAGCTTACATGCTTATATATGATTTATTCTTCTTTTAAGCAATTCAGATTTGATAATGATACCAAGCTCAAAATGGCACCTCCCTGCTCATTGTTCCAAATCACAAATAGTTAAAATCGCGCTACTGGTAACTCTTAAAAACTGTTAAAACAAATAATAAGATACCAGAATTGATCTGACAGTGGATAAAAATAAAATAAAATGTGATTCAAACAAAAGAATGGGCCATTTGAAATACAAATAGAAATTAGTTGTGCAAGAAAAATTAAATGAATGAGCACATAGTGTATGTATTTGTAAGCACATTAACTAGGAACTGAGAGTTCTTTGCTGAGCAATGCAGTGTGTTCATTGGATGGTGCAAATCCTTTCCAAATGTGTCAGGAAATGACAGTAAAAAAATGTTCTGCGCGCTTGGCATTTAAGCAAAGCAGGTTCCATTGCGTTCATTTCATAGTTCTAAGTAACGGTGACATTCGCACACAGAGGAGAATCATGTCAATGCATCTGAATAGGTTTGCACTTATGCACTTATTGCAGGAATTCACACCGGAGACCTCTACCTATGCCTCTCCAGATCTACAACTGATCACTCTAATCTAAATTCATCCAAGCCCAAACCTCAGAGATTAGCCAATAGGATTACAGGAGATTTTACGCTCCACCGCCAGTTCCCCCGATCATACGATCCCGGCCTATATTTCAACACTACAACACACTGTACTTTTAACTAGTCTTTGGCATTCCATTTGCTGTGGGTAATACAGGACTGGACTATATTACACACGTTTCAATTATTAGATTGTATCCTTTCAAAAGCTGAGACACAATCTTATTTGCTGACACTCTATTGATTGACTGTTCACATTTACTTGACTTGAAATCCATGCATTTAGATTAAAGTTATTTAGCTGATGCTTTTATCCAACAACAACCTGATTAGACTAACCAGGGCCTATTGACTACACCAGGGATATTCAATCTTTCACAGAAAGGGCCGGGGTGGGTGCAGGCTTTTGTTCCAACCAAGCAGTTACACACCTGATTATACTCTATATATCTACCATTAGAGCCGTTGCTAAGGGCCTTGATTAGTAGAGTCAGGTGTATAGCTGCTTGGTTGGAACAAAAGCCTGCACTCACACCGGCCCTTTCTGTGAAAGATTGAGGATCCCTGGGTTACACTATGGCTTGAACCACCAGCCTTCCAGGTCCCAGTCAGGCACCTTAGCCACTGCAGTAGGCTATAGGCTGCCCCGATTACTCGGGCGAGACAACATAACAGAATCTTGGCACTGTGAATGTTATTTCTTCATCCGGAGTGATCTTCCTCAGGCATTAGGTCAGCATTTTCAGCCGCCATTTTATCACTTCTTTGTTCAAGTCCACAGTGCCATCTTTTCTGCTGGTGCCAAAGGAATTGAAGAGGTTTTTTTTGTTGTTGCCATCTGCAAATTAGTGAAGTCATTTGAAAAGCTTTCAACAAGCCAAATGCGGCTGGTTTAAAAAAAAAAAATGTTGAAATGAAATAAATGATAAACGATCCAGAGAGACAATCTTCCGCTGCTAATGTGTTTACGGAAGAACACGAGCAGCCATTTAAAATCCCCTTTGCAGTTTAAAATGTTTCCGAAGCGCTGCTCCTCGCTGACTTAGCGTACACACATTAGAGTAATGCATTTGACCATTTCCACTTAAATTTCCCATCATCAATTATTAATCGTGATACCAGAATGCAGAAAGTTTCTGCCGGGGCAACTTTTCCCATTTTTCCCCGCTCGCGGCAGAAAAAGTGTGCACCATCCATCCGAATGAGGAGCTGAAGCAGGCCAAACACTGAAGTCATCAGTTAGATGCTGAAACACGCTTTTTTCCTGACTTTGAGAAACGGCGCTGGTGGACAATAACCCGCACTAAACCACAAAGTGACTGATGCGTGAAATCATGACATGGCGGCAGTCTGCAGGTTCACACGTGCCCCCTCTAGATAGACGTGACCACAGGAACACGGGGATAGCGATACTGATATAGTAACTGCGGTCGTTTGGAGTTGTCAGGAAAGAAATGCCCGTTACTAAATGGAAAAGGGACGACTTCGTCTTTTACAGGCACAAATTGAATCAGCTGAAAGTCGGAACAGAACGGGCCGCCATTAAGACGCGCTCTGGAAAGGGTCCATTTTAAAAACTGCAGTGGCATGTCCGATATGGCTCACGTCTGTATTGCGTGCTTAATTCTTTTTTTCGAAAGCCAATTTTAAACTTCATTATCCTGTGGTTAGAGGAATTGAATGAGTTCTTCAAGGCCTTCCTTGGCCTCCTCTGACTAAGAGACAGACACCTTACAAATAACATTTCAGCAGTTGCTTTCTAAGATGGATCCTTGCATCATGCTCTCTCCTCCTCCAGGAAGTCTAAGCAACACTCCCTGCTCTTCTTCCCTGAATAAAGTGAGACAAATCTGAAGAATGTTGTTTATTACTTATTCATCATATCAATCTCCTAACCATAGCCTCCAGCTTGACATCCAGTACAAAAGCTTTGCATTTCTAAACACGGAACAGGCTTCTCTGAACGGCGCTGCACTGAAGAACAGAATCAGCTGTTCCCACACGGCTCTACACTGAGGCGTGTCCCCTTCCCCGTCCATGGAAGGTAGACTTGTTATGACTGGACTGGGTTCTGTGGGGGGGAAACTGTCTGACGAGGCGGTTTAATGTTAATGCTATTTCGCGCGTGCGCTATGTTCGTTATCGAATGCAGCGGCGGTATATCAAAGCCACAGCGGTTCTGCGGAATGTCCTTGAAGTGCCGAAAGGACGAGCTGAAAGAAGAAGGCTGGTCGGATGGAGCGTTTTTCCCAAAGTGTCGGAAAGAAAAAAAACAAAAAAAACTCCCAGTGCCGGGAAATGACACAGTTCAAGGTGGTGTGACATCACCGGGAGAGCGGGCATGAAATGAATCTTTGAATTGAGCTTTCATCTCTGTTCCACATGGTTAGAGCCAAGACAGATGTGACAGACCTCACACTCCCCCACCCTGGAGCTGTGTGGGATTACAGGAGCGCGGATCTGGGCCATGGAATGGAGGGACCGCACTGTGCATAGTGACCAGGACCGCACTGTGCATAGCAACCAGGACCACACTGACAGCACTGTGCATAGCAACCAGGACTGCACTGACAGCAATGTGCATAGCAACCAGGACTGCACTGACAGCAATGTGCATAGCAACCAGGACCCACTGACCGGTCTGTGCATAGTGACCAGGACCGCACTGTGTATAGCAACCAGGACCACACTGACAGCACTGTGCATAGCAACCAGGACCGCACTGACAGCAATGTGCATAGCAACCAGGACTGCACTGACAGCAATGTGCATAGCAACCAGGACCCACTGACCGGTCTGTGCATAGTGACCAGGACCGCACTGTGTATAGCAACCAGGACCGCACTGACAGCACTGTGCATAGCAACCAGGACAGCACTGACTGCACTGTGCATAGCAACCAGGACCACACTGGAAGCACTGTGCATAGCAACCAGGACCGCACTGTGCATAGCAACTAGGACCACACTGGAAGCACTGTGCATAGCAACCAGGACTGCACCGACAGCAATGTGCATAGCAACCAGGACCCACTGACCGGTCTGTGCATAGTGACCAGGACCGCACTATGCATAGCAACCGCACTGTGCATAGCGACCAGGACCGCACTGACCACACTGTATATAGCAACCAAGATTTGATTTGATTTATTGACAAAGGCAATACAAAGTATAGAAGAACATAGAATGTGTCTGCATTGTCAGGGATAAAAACGAAAAGTCCAAGACTTATTTCCATCGTTGTCCCTGCTGTACCAAGAGTCCAAGTGGAGACAGGCATCTGTTTAGAGTGCTTTAAGCAATTATACTATAAAATACCAGTGCAATAGTACAATAATGCAAGTACAAAAGTAATACAATACATCATGAATTCTCGATGGAACTGAAGCGATAGAAATACATCCACACATCATATTACATCATCGGACACATAGCTTATACATGAAGGTCGCTAAATAACTGTTTCCTGATCCTTGTTTTAAAAACCCCTGCACTTTCAACTTCTTTTATGGAGAGAGGCAGTTTGTTCCACTCCACAGCGCCAGCATAGATAAAGGATACTCCTCCTGTCTTTGTCCTGTGCTTGTAGAGGGCTACATTTCCCAGACTAGCTTTAGTGTTGTGTCCATGTGCTATTTTCTTAAAATAATTGTTAAAATAATTTGGGGCTCTACGGTTTAGGATCCTGTGGACCATAGTGAGTTGGACCTGTCTGACTCTGACCTCGACTGGTTGTATAAACTGAGTTGTATAAACTGAGCCTTCCCCACGTGGCTTCTGTGGTTAAGGCCCAGGACTACTCTGATTAGTTTATTCTGTGGTACCTGAAGTTTCTGTTTCAGGGCTTTGTTGAGACTCCAATACCAGGAACTGATGGCATAGTCAAAGTGGCACTGAATTAAACATAAGGCTAAAATCTTTTGACAATCTTTGTTTAACAGTGTGGCTAAAAACCTAGTTCTGGCATTTAATCACTTCAGGACTGCGCTGACCGCACTGTGCACAGCAACCAGGACCGCACTGTGTATAGTGACCAGGGCCGCACTGTGCAAAGCAACTACAGTGTGCATAGCAACCAGGACTGCACTGCATAGCAACCAGGACCACACTCTGTATAGTGACCAGGGCCGCACTGTGCAAATCAACTACACTGTGCAGAGCAACCAGGACTGCACTGTGCATAGCAACCAGGACCGCAATGTGCATAGCAACTGCACTGTATATAGCAACCGCACTGTGTATAGTGACCAGGACCACACTGTGCAAAGCAACTACACTGTGCATAGCAACCAGGACCGCACTGTGTATAGTGACCAGGACCGCACTGTGTATAGTAACTAGGATTGCACTGTACACAGCTGTGATCAGAGGTACCACGCACACACACACACACACACACACACACACACACACACACTCACTCACTCACCTTCTCTCCAACTCTGGTACTTCTCAAACTCTGGACCCAATCTGTATGCTGATTTTTGTCAGAGCCAATACCATGGTCACTTAAGATTTAAATCACGTGCTTTAGTTCAAACCTAATTTGTACATTCACTTATTCCCATTTCCCACATAATGCATGTGTGGCTCATTGCCATTTGTTCCGTCTTTTATCTGCTCATTTTTCACAAAGGGTTTAGTTTCAGTGACCAAGAGACCATACTTTCAACAATTAAGACCTCAGTGATTTCCCCTCTGCGTCTATAATTGAATCAACAAATGTAACCTCTTCCTAAGGAATCATTCGTCATGCAGAATATTCCAGAAAATGAAAGCATTTGCTGATTAGACTGACTGAGAGTGCAGGGATGTGAATATGGAATATTTGTTCATAGCTCATACTTCATACATAGCAATTTCTGACATAATGTTCACCTCAAGAGGGTAAATCATCCTTCAACAGACTGTGTGTCTAATTAAGACACAAATTACAACAATTAACAGCTCATTCCTATTCAGGGGTTGCCATTGTGGTAGGAATGAAAACCAGCACACGCAGTGAGACCTCAGAATCACGTTAAAAACTGCCGCCTCTCTTTAACTGGCCTCAGACTACACAACCAGGCAAAGTTCACTCTCCAGCCCACGACCTGACATTCTATTGTTAGATTTCGAATTGTTAGATAAATGTGTTCTGCTCCTATTCCCACACCTTCAAATGCATGTCCCCACAGCCGCCCTGTTTCCCCCCCTCTATTTAAATTTCCTTTCAAATGCCTTGATTTGAGGTCTAGGTGCCGATAACAATTTGTCTTGGGCTTAACCAGGAAACCTGTCAATATAAATGAACATATCTAAAGGAGTGTTTAGTCATAGAGGATGAAGCACTTTCAGCTAGCTTCTATTTGTTCAGATACTGAATATAAACTGTGTAATTCCCAAAAAGGATTGTGTAAGATTGACGAAAGCTCAGGAGGACGTACAGATTACCTGGAACCACGAATAAAGAGCTGAACTTGTCTTACACCCTCGAATTTCGAGTAAAGACTCGTTCTTTCCTGAACGCGATTTGAAGTACCAGCATCGAACAGAGTTATAATTAAGAAGAAGAAACTAGAATTTCTCCACTATCCTGTACATGGTTCTATCACCATGGTACACACACATGAAGCTTAGGGTTACCAAATTTAGAATTTGTGAAAACCGGCAGACAAGGGGGCAGCTTGAAGCTAAAGGCAGACACGCATATTTTTCATTTTTTCTGTGTATATTTTAGGGTCTAACTGTTATATTTCTGAGCTGTTTGTAAAATGATTTCCCACGTGACACAACGAATGGTTTCGCATAATTTTGGGATGACGTCGCTAAATGTTAAGAGCTGACCACAAGAGACAGAGGGGGAGGGGGAATTGGGCTCTGGGGGCAGGGTTAAGGGCTTACCAGCCCCCAAAAGACCTACATCACCAGTCTTTGCAAACATTTTGTGGACGTTTTAGAAACTAAAACCAGGAAGAACTGCTAATGTGTGGGCCTGTAATAACACTGTGGCACACACGGAGGGTGCTAATGACAGAACTCACTGGATTCTGATTGTTAGGGACGTTGATGCACCATTGTCTCACCAGAACAAAGGTAAAAATTTTGACACAATTCGACGGACGGGAACCAGGATAAATGCTACGTTTTTAAAGCGGAGAGTCCGATTCACCTCTAGTCAAAGTCTGATATTTCAGTCGTACAGTACATTAAAAGAACAAGTGTTCCTCTGCTGCTCTGTCACTCTGCGAGTCTGTTGTCTTTCTGAAAAGGCAATCGTGTTGTCACCAGAGTTCAACAAGCCTCCCTTCCACGAATGTGTCCATGCGGAACGCAGGGTGATTTTTTTTTCTGCGGCCTCCAGATGGATTTCTTTCGAGCTCTTTGGCCGTTTGTTGATCTTTACGAGCTCAAACAGCAAGAGCGAGGCGGAGAAAGCGAAAGGAGATTAGTAATATCGGGAGGTCTGGGACCTGTCTGAGACGGTCAGGGAGTGGGTTCTGGTGGCATCTCTGACTTGCTTTCACCAATAGACCTATGGCACCGTGCGCATCGACAAGGCTGAATCCTGTGTGAGCTCAGCATTACTCTCTTATCTCCCTCTCACAGTCAAACACTCTCACACTTTCACACTCCCGCAATGCCCCTCACTCTCACGTTCACACGCTTTCACACTCACACTCACCCTCACTTTCACACACTTTCACTCACACTCTCTCTCTCACGTTCACACACTTTCACTCACACTCACTCTCTCCCTCTCACACACTTTCACACTCACACTCACTCTCTCCCTCTCACTCACACTCACTCTCTCCCTCTCACACTCACACTCACTCTCTCCCTCTCACACACACTCACACTCACTCTCTCCCTCTCACACACACTCACACTCACTCTCTCCCTCTCACACACTTTCACACTCACTCCCTCTCTCCCTCTCACACACTTTCACACTCACAGTCACTCTCTCCCTCTCCCTCTCACACTTTCACACTCACTCTCTCCCTCTCACACACTTTCACACTCACTCTCTCCCTCTCACACTCACACTCACTCTCTCCCTCTCACACACTTTCACACTCACTCTCTTCCTCTCCCTCTCACGCTCACTCCCTCTCACACTTTCACACTCACTCTCTCCCTCTCCCTCTCAAACTCACACTCACTCTCTCCCTCTCCCTCTCACACTCACACTCACACTCACTCTCTCCCTCTCCCTCTCATACTCACACTCACTCTCTCCCTCTCCCTCTCACACTCACTCTCTCCCTCTCACACACACTCACACTCACTCTCTCCCTCTCACACACCCTCACACTCACTCTCTCCCTCTCACACACTTTCACACTCACTCCCTCTCTCCCTCTCACACACTTTCACACTCACAGTCACTCTCTCCCTCTCCCTCTCACACTTTCACACTCACTCTCTCCCTCTCACACACTTTCACACTCACTCTCTCCCTCTCACACTCACACTCACTCTCTCCCTCTCACACACTTTCACACTCACTCTCTTCCTCTCCCTCTCACGCTCACTCCCTCTCACACTTTCACACTCACTCTCTCCCTCTCCCTCTCAAACTCACACTCACTCTCTCCCTCTCCCTCTCACACACTTTCACACTCACTCTCTCCCTCTCCCTCTCATACTCACACTCACTCTCTCCCTCTCCCTCTCACACTCACACTCACACTCACTCTCTCCCTCTCACACACTTTCACACTCACTCTCTCCCTCTCACACACTTTCACACTCACTCTCTCCCTCTCACACACTTTCACACTCACACTCACTCTCTCCCTCTCACACACTTTCACACTCACACTCACTCTCTCCCTCTCACACTCACACTCACTCTCTCCCTCTCACACACTTTCACACTCACTCTCTCCCTCTCCCTCTTACACTCACACTCACTCTCTCCCTCTCACACACTTTCACACTCACTCTCTCCCTCTCCCTCTCATACTCACACTCACTCTCTCCCTCTCCCTCTCACACTCACACTCACTCTCTCCCTCTCATACACTTTCACACTCACACTCACTCTCTCCCTCTCACACACTTTCACACTCACACTCACTCTCTCCCTCTCACACACTTTCACACTCACACTCACTCTCTCCCTCTCACACACTTTCACACTCACAGTCATGGTCTGTCTGGAACGCACCCTTTCCCGTACACATGCACCCTCTTCCGCACACCCTCTCTGGCGGCTGTGCTTCTGCCATGGCATCAGCAGCAAATCAAAGTCTGGGCACCGTTGAGGCAAAAGACAGTGCAGTGGGACCACAGTAGTCGTGGACATGAACATGGACCGTTTTCATGATCTCCTAATGGGGCTTTACGAGTCTATGGTTCAAGACCTGTCCAGTCAGATTTTCTTGATTTCCGCTCCACTACAGTGAGTGCTCATGTGTGTGTGTTTGCATGGGTTTTTGTGTGTGTTTGCGGGTTTTTGTGTGTGTATGCATGTGTATGTGTGTTTGTGTGTGTGTTTGCATAGCGTTATAAATACTGTATATTACAGTTTTTATATTATCACAGGCCTTTTTGTGATTTTCCTCAAACAAAGCCTAAATATTAAAGGTCACTGACTTTAGCTGAACCTCGGGTAAGCCTGGGACAGGCATTTGTCTGTTGAAAGTAGTTAACTTGTTGATGGCTGTTGGCCTACACCAGGGATCTTCAATCTTTCCCAGAAAGGGCTTTTGTTCCAACCAAGCAGTTACACACCTGATTCTACGAATCAAATTCCTTAGCAACAACTCTAATGGTTGATTAGCAGGATCAGGTGTGTAACTGCTTGGTTGAAACAAAAGCCTGCATCCACACCGGCCCTTTCTGTGAAAGATTGTATCCCTAGTCAACACGATGACTGCTTTTCTGCTAACAAATAGCTTGGCCGGGTGCCTAACCACATGTGTTCCTTGAAGTTGATGAAAACTCATGCTAAGAAATTTGCGAGCCGGCAGACTTCTTGTTTACGCTGGGAGACCCAGGGTAGAGTGGTCGGAGCAGCGGGAAAGTCATGCTCATTAAACCTGTGAGACAGCCGGGAAAACCTACAGTACGTATGTGTAAAGGTCCTTTTCCCCATAAAGAGAAACATAATTACCAAGAATAGACACTCAGTGATCACTTCATTCGGTAGACCTTTACAACAAATGAAAATATTTAATCAGCCAATCTTGTGGCAGCAACAAAATGCAGAAAAGCATGCAGATGTGGCCAAGAGGTTCAACTGTTTTTCAGACCAAATGTCAGAAGGGGGAAGAAATGTGATTTAAATGACTTTGACCGTGGAATGATTGCTGGTGCCAGACAGGGTTCATTGAGTATCTCAGAATCTGATGATCACCTGAGATTTCCATGGACAATAGTGTCTAGTTTGCAGGAAAAAAAAAAAAAAAAAACATCCAGTGAGGTAGAAATGCCTTGTTAATGAGAGAGGTAAGATGAGAATGGCCAGACTGGTCAAAGGTGGCAGGAAGGTGATGCAAATAACCACACATTACAACAGTGATATCCAGAAGAGCATCTCTGAACACACAATGCGTCATACCGCAAAGTGGATAGGGTACATTACAGCAGCAGAATACTTAAAAAATAAGTCTAATAAATACACTGAGTGTATTTATAGATATGTATCACAATTATTTCATATTAATTTTTTCTGAATTATTATTATTATATAGCCTACTCATGTGGTCATTACCACGCTGTTTGCATTGCTGTCATTAGCACAATGTTTGTATTTCATGTTTGTATTCATATTCCTATTCCTGTTTCTGTGTGTATGCTTTGGCAATATCTACAAACGTATTGCCAATAAAGCAGGCCATTCTGTTAATTTGATGATATGCACTTCTAGAAAGCATATTTAAAATATTTAAAATTCAGCTGTGAAAACGCAATGACTACCAGGAATGGAAAGTGTGCTCCAAAGCAGACTTGAATTTTCGGTCAAGCACAACTTGATCACACGACTGTTACGATTTACACTCCAACTAGTCCACAAATCTGCAATTTGAGACACAGCCAGAGTGAGAGGAATATATATAGAGAGATCAAACCTTAAGGAAAAAAAATATTCTGGGGGGGGCTTTCCTATAGCTTGCAGAATAATCTAGAACCCCCCCCCCCCCCCCTAGATTTGTATTCATCACCAGCCTGGCGTCTCCTACAAGGTTCAGAGGGTTATATCTCAGGCACGTTCTTCAAATAATCTATCTATATTCTGTCAGAGTAATCCTTCAAGTAAATAGCAAGCAAGTCATAATGTTGCCGATTTAGCTGAACGGACAGCTGTTAATGGACAATCTGTTACGCCATTACGTCTTTCATGGACCCTCATATACATTAATTTCAGAGGAAGCGTTGTGTACGCATGAATAAAAACGCTTTCCTTGTCAATTCTGCACCGTTGGCAGAAAAGTTGATTGTCCTTTTTCAACAGAGGGGTGGGTGTGGGGGCAGGGGGGTAGTGCCAAATCTCTGTATTACTACTGCAGTACTACTGACTTCTTATTCTACTCTTTTGTTTTGTCAGAGAAAATAAAGACAGACACCAATATTTAACCACGTGGACATCTACAAGTCCAAGACAGAAACTAAAACTGCACCTCCCATCCGTTGACTCATTTAAGAAGAGAATTTTAATTCCTTTGCTAATTACTGGATTTAATTCCCTCAGCATCTCTCTTGTTAATTAGAGAACTCGACTACTTCACACTTGGCTTACCCTTGACAGGGGAGAAGTATTCTGTGAGAAACCAATACTTTAGTCCTGCTGTGATGTTAATAAAGAACCAACTGATCCCATTTGCAACATTTCAAAAAACAAAAAGACTTTGCAAAAAGGCGTTTTTACTGGTTCATACCCAGTGTCCTAAATGTTACTCATTACAGCAAAAATGTTTGTTTAAACCGTTTGTTAAAAGTTTGTTTAAAGTATCAGCCCGTTTCTTGACACACGCTTGAAGATGACATACCAAAAATAAAATGGTAACTGTTCTTGAATCCTTTTGACTTCAGACAAAATCCTCTCTCACCTGAAAGGTAACCCTTTGTGGTTTGTATTCCAAGAGACAGACTGACACTAAATATTACAAAAACAAAGTTACAGACGGTCAAACACGGTAAAAGTGGAAGCTTTTTTCTCACTGAAAAGATTTTCTGTGGCTGGTGTGCTTAACACAACAGAGCCAAGTGACAATTCCCTTTCAAATTTGAGGTCGATATCACCAATTAGCATTCTGCATTGATTTTTCTAATCTATGTGTAAGCAGTTTTCCAAAAAAAGATATTTGGAGACAGGACACATGGAAACTAAATGATATTATGAGTCTTATGAGGTGTAAAATATTGCATTTTCTTTACTAATCTATACAAAAAAAATGGTTTGAACAGAGTTGCCAAAAAGAACGACGTCAACCCAAAGCATCTGAAGTATTGAGAAGCCTGAAGCCTTTCGGAACAATGTGCTTTGGACTGATGAAACCAAAATTGAACTTTTTGGCCTCCACCAAAGGTATGTTTAGAGAAGGACACCTTGCCAACTGTGGATCCATTACGCTTTGGGGTTGTGTGGTAGCTGGGGGCACAGGACATATTGTGTGAGTGGGAGGAAGAATGGATTCAAATATCAAGAAATTATAATGGCTAATGTTCAAAGGTCAGTCCACACATTTAAGTTGAAGAGAGGTTGGGTATTCCAGCAAGACAATGATCCAAAGCATACTTCGAAATCAACCATGATGTACCACCAGGAAGATGGATGAAGGTTTTGGAATGGCCATTACATTACTGAAAATCTGTGGAGGGATTTCAAACATACCATACTTGCAAGGATACCAAATAATATTTCTGAGCTAGAGGTGTTCTGCCAAGAAGAATGGGGAAAAATTGAAAAATGAGAAATGAAAGACTCTTTGTTGGCTACAGTACGCTTTACAAGCTGTTATAGCTGTCCGAGGAGTAGTTACAAAGCACTAACTGACAGGGTTCCCAAACTTTTGAACAGATTCATTGTAATAGACATTTTCAAACCATAGGTGCCCAAATGTTTGCACCCCGCTGTATTGTGGAGTCAACAGTGTTTTCACTGTCTTTCACTATTCACAGATGAGAAATTCCTTGGAACTCCTGCAAAGGCAGTCCAATTTAGAAGTAGGCATTGCAGTTGAATTGCATGCTGAGACTGTGCAACATTCCCATGTACACATACTTTTGTAGAAGTATAGGAAATGGACAACAACGATCATTTCTCTATTGATGTTTCCCCATGTTAGCCCATTTTTAGAATGAGAAACTACGATGCATTTGGTCTGCTGGACCCTTGTCTTGAAAAGGACATAGCTACAAAATAAGAAACTGTTGTCGCTAAAGCAATGGCATCTTGAAATAGATAGATAGTTATACAGATAGACCTGTGCATTTTAACACTTTCACACAATATATCCTGGTACCATAGTGATTGAAAATGACACCCTGAAAAAAAGAAGTGAATGCACACCTTTAAGGGGTTAACTTCAGCAATGCCTTCTCCCTTTTTGTTGTGAGATCATGAAAGCTGATGAAATCAGAAATATACAATTTGTTTGCAAATTGAGAGACATCAAGCTGAGTGCTGTCCCTTTTGCCAGAGCTGAAAAAAATGTCCTTTTGTACATTTATTGCATAAAGAGGCTTGCCATGGTCTAGCGTCAGTTACATTAGCCGTCCACAGCTTCGCTAATGGGCTACTGGTTCAGTCAAACCTTTTATGGATCCAAAGCGTGGGCTACTGCTTCAGTAAAACGCTAAAAGCCCGGACCTGGGCCAGTCAGGGGGAACGAGGCAGTCTTAGGGAAGGGCAGAGCTCATTACAGTTAGCATGTGATCAAAAAGAAAACATTCACAGTCATCTTTCCAAAGGGAGTATGATGTCGCGATGCCTGGAGGGGGATTAACCATAAATCTGGCAACTCCCAGGCACAACAGCGGACAAGCAAACAGGCCTTTGTGATAAGGTTTTAAGCATGAAATGAAAGCAGTCATTTTTTAACGATGGGAACACAGGAAAGATCTCCTGCATTTTCCTCTCCTGTGGTGAATCAGCCCAGATTCATGATTAGTTGCAGTCTGCAGGCAAAGTTGCCAGCTTTGCCTCTTTTAGCCAGTTTGCCCAAACTGTCACCAATTTCACACCCACTAATGGGTTTGAAAATGCTACTGGAATTTTGGCTTTAATGCCCCCTAAAATTTTGTCAACAACATAAAAACAAACCATTTTAGTTATAATGACAAAATGGTCTAATTTCTCATCATAAATTGCCTTATTTGCATTTCCGTAATGGTTCATTTGTTAACATTTAACAAAGCAGTTGGAAGTTTTGGATTTTTTTCAGTGCTGTGTGTAATGTCTTCAGTCTGGCAGATAGGGGGCATTGCTTGAGCAACGACAACCTTAGTCAGGTACCGGTGAAGACCCCTTTCCGGTTGAGGTCATTTACAGGTTTGCTGACTGTGTGAGACCAGCTGAGGTTAGAGTGGCATCTGTATCCTTTACTTGTGACTCATGTAAGACACATGAAATGTCACCAAAGCCTTGGAAACAAACAAAACCAGACACCTTGGCAGCACAGAGCACAATGATGACTCAATTTACCAGAGATACAGATTACATCACCAGCCAGTTCTACCAGAAAGCACCAATCAGGAATGACCATCTTTGGGTTTGTGTTCCCCCTCAACTATGGAGCACCTCTGCACTTGAGATGAGTTGTTGAGTGATGTCGAGTTTTAATTTATTTATTTAGTTTTGGGGGGATAATCTAATGAAAGTGTCTGCGTGCATGTCTCTGTGTGTGCCTGTATAAATTGACAGATCAAATTGTCCTAATATTTATACACAATCATAATATATTCTATGAGAAACCAATACTTTAGTCCTTTCATCATTACATTACATTACATTAATGACATTTGGCAGACGCCCTTATCCAGACTGACAGTTGATTAGACTAAGCAGGAGACAATCCTCCCCTGGAGCAATGCAGGGTTAAGGACCTTGCTCAAGGGCAAAGGGTTTTTTATTGCACCCTTTGCTGTACGCTTGCTCTCATATGCTGTTCATCCAACTAGTTTATTTTTTCACCTACCTTTGTCAAGTAAGGAGCTGTAGGCTGAGTTTGCAGTTTGTGTTCACTTCCTACCTCTGTAGTATTCCTGCTGCGTCAGTTGAGTTAGAGGGTTAATGTGTTTCATGGATTCCCCTCTCTTTTTAAAGTAATCCTGCTTCGTCAGTTGAATTTGATTGTTCATGTTTTCTAGCGTATTCTAATGTTAGGGTCAGTATTCCTGCTTCGTCAGTGGAATTACAGACGGGATATCCTGTGTGTCTTTCGTTATCACTTTGCTGGCCCGGTCCTAGGTAGACTGTAACACTGTTGGGAGCCTGGGTAGTTGTCTCCCTTGCGCTATGAGTGTACCCATTTCCTACTGGCTTCGTCTTACGACCACCGTAATCAGTAGGATGTGAGGTTGAGTTTCCCTGCCCTTTGTTATTTCTCTGTTCCATTCAGATTAAACTTCTCGACCATTTTGATAGGTTGTTTTATTGGTTGGTGAATTGCTGGGGAGTTTTATTCCCTTTCTTGTTTACCCCTTCCTCCTCTGGGGTATATCTCTTGTCTCTCAGGATGCCCCAAGAAAATATTAGTGGTTATCTCATGCCTTGTGGGTAACTTTTAGAACCCAACTCGGTCGCGTTTGGTCCTTTGACCCCGCTCCCTTACAGTAACATAATTAAACACATTCTCCCAGCACCGGCTGCGTCAGAAATGTCACTCATCCCATAATTCCACTGTCCTCTGATGAAATAATTGCTCAGCGGGTGGACTGCAGAGTGAAAGGCACTATGGTTATCGTAGTGTGCTCTCTCCAAAATTGGCTGAGAGTGGAGGAGAGATGGGACAGGACTGCAGTTAAATATAACAGTTAAATATAACATAATATAATTTACCCTTTGTTGTCTTCAAAAGGCTGGCCGCAAGTGCTAGAAGATGCATAGTCAGGAAGACGAAAAGACTAAACGGACAACATTAATACTGCTTAAAAAGCAAGAACGGTGCCTTAATTAGGCTATTAATCATCAAACACTTTCAATGGGCCCATGGGCCTCTTTGGTGTGCGGTCTACGCAACCCCAAATAGAGTCACCAGGTATTCTTCCATTGACACAATTTTAAGTATCTATTAACATATTCATCTATCCTCTGTTGAATATATGAATCACAGGTTATACTGTATATGCAATTATGCCACTCCAAATATCAAAATAAACAGTTAAATGTAAACGTATTGGGACAGTGACACAATTTATGTTGCTATGTATCTGTATTTGTAATGGAACAATGAGAACTAGAGGGGACTGTTATGACAAAATGAATATGAGGTGTAGTATGTCAGCTTTAATTTCAGGATATGTACATCCATATCAGATGATCCTTGTAGGAACTTTTTTTTTATTTTTACAAGTACAAGCGTGCATACACATTCTTTTGTGTTTTTTGCTTTTGCACATATGTGCATGCACGTGTATGCATGTCCACGCATGACGATGTGTGGCTGTTTACGTGTGTGTGTGTGTGCACGCGTCTGGGCCTGTTTGTGTCTGTGTACACAAAAACATATTTACAATATTCTGATAAACAAAAAGGAATAAAAAACGTAATAATTTAGCATAATATCACAAATCAACAAAACATCCCACATAACACTTCTCTCCAAATTAACCTAAATTGGGTCAAAAAGAAAAAAAATGCAATTTGCAAAAAAGTAGTGTTGCCTGCTGGGTTTTATTTTTACAGGGTACTGTCTTGTATTGCTGGTCTTGATATTACTATCAGGAAAGAGTCAAAACTGATATTGGTAAACAGGGCGATTAATAATAAATCAGACCTCTCATGGACCAGTTCCTTATGGACTCGCTGTTGCTTTTACAATTCCTTGCTCTATCAAACACACTAAAGATTTAATTTAATTTCAGCTGCATCCTTCTACATCTTAGTCCATGAATGCACACAAGTAAATATTTTAGGATCATTCGCGATATGCAGATACTAGGAGAAAATATCGACTGGGGAAATGCAGTGAATCTTTTACACTCCATAGAATTTTAATGCGACACATTAAAACAACTGAGCCAACTCAGCATATGAAAAAAACATGTTTCCGTCTACATTAAATTACAAAATGACACCGATTTGCATTGCATGAAGTGAATTTGATTTGCACCAAGGTCATGTTTGATGTCCGATGCGTGTATTATATGATAAAAAGCCAAACCTTTTCTTCGACGTGGGCTTAATGCCATGTCATGCGGGTGTACGGTATTCTCGGCCGAAAAATATGACCGTTTGATGTATTATGATTGAGAGGGAGAGAGGGGGAAAACCCCTGGGATCCCGTGTAAATGCTGAACACACACCAACAAAACTGCGAAAATGAAACAGTGGGACATCCATTAGAAATCCTGCCCCAGCTGCCATCCCCGTCTCCCCGCCTAATCAAACACCAAAGGAACAAATCCATTCCCAGCAGCCCCAAGGGAATTCTGGGAGATTACACCCAAACCTCCGTCGCGTTTGTGCCTCTCCCGTGATCCGTATTCGCAGAGGCAAAAAGCCAGAAACGTTATCGCGATCAGCGCTTTAATTAAAACTAAATTGAGCGGACAGAGGTGGTCTATATACACACGCGGGGGTGTCTGAGTAATTAATCACTCGCAGTAATGAACACGCTTAATTAAAGGCGTTCCTCGTGGAGGAATTCAATGTTCCCGGGAAAAAAGTTTGAGAGCGTTGTTGAGCATTAGCATTGGGCACCAGTCTGTATCACTGTGCAGTGGGGAGATTGAGGTTCGAAGAACATAATGACCTCAAAAGGCACACATACTCCATGTGATATAGGGGTTAATCTTTGGTTGAACAGCAGTAGCACCAAAAAACCCCCACTAAAGTAGACTCATCGAATCTCTACCTCAAATCCAAATGCATAAAGCAACCAATCCGGATCAGACCCGGCCGGCACACATTAAAAAGTCATTATTACAGCACAGTCCATATTACAAATTCCTAATTGTTGTAGCCTATTCATTTTTAAAATCGAATTTAGACAATAGCTCCCTGCTTTACGAATCCTCGTTTACCATAAATTACCCAACATCATTTGCTATAACAAATTTTTGTAGGGATGCTATAAAAGCCAGTGCCTGTCCGTTACTTCGTATTGCAGTATCAGCAGCACCACACTTGCAGAGACCCACTGGTACTGATAATGGGACCCTCCTTATCAGCCAAACTGTAGCCCAAGGAGGTTCAGGCAGCCACGAGCAGCCAGGCTGGCCCCACCGGATGCTCCCCGCCATCCCACTTAAAGACACGCCGAAACACGTTAGGGCAGCGCTAGCTTCCGCGATAAGACGAATATGTGAGAGAAACGGCTCTTTAGGAGGGAGAGAGAGAGAGAGAGCGAGAGTCGGGGGGGTCGATTTGACTGAGGTTAAATGAGGAGGGGGAAGCAGAGCCGTAGCCTATGGCCCTGGGGAGGGGGGGGAGAATACGCACCACTGCATGAAAGGGTATTGATTGGGGGGAACGGAAAATTGACTGATGTTTGGTCTAAACACATCAATCATACTTGATGGTACACGGTGACAAATCTCGTAAAAATCTCATGTTTTCAGGAAGTGGAAGAAAACTAATTTTATGTGAAAATACACAAGTATTACAAGTATTTTTTAAACATATATACTTCAAGAAGTGTTCATATGGTTCAAAATGGTGAACTGACCCCTGGCTACAACAACAAAGACTGCCACCGCCCTCCTCCTTCAGGCCTTTTTTCCACCTGCGATGGTGTAATCTCTGCCCCAGACCTACTTTCCTTAAAGGCTGATTAACCAACGCACTCTTTCTCTCTGTCTATCTCACTCTCACTCCCTCTCTCTCTTTCTCTCTGTCTATCTCACTCTCACTCTTGTTCCCTCTCTCTCTTTCTCTCTGTCTATCTCACTCTCACTCTTGTTCCCTCTCTCTCTTTCTCTCTGTCTGTCTCACTCTCACTCCCTCTCTCTTTCTCTCTCTCTATGTCTCTGTCTCTCAGTCTCTGTCTGTCTCTCTATTTCTCTCTCTCTGTTTCTGTCTCTCTCTCTCTGTCTCATAGTCTGTCTCTTTCTCTCTCTGTATCTGTCTCTTTCTCTGTCTCTCTTTCTGTCTCTCTCACTCTCTCTCACTCTCTCTCTTTCTCTCTCTCTTTCTCTCTCTCTCTCTCTCTCTCTCTCTCTCTCTCGCACACACACACGCACACACACTTGGGGCTCACATCAAAGTGGGGGATGGCAGGCCAGTGAAGCCTCTTGAGGGAAGGCTAAGCTTCTGAAACAACAGGGAGAGAGGCAAACGGAACACTGCTAATGTAGGTTACTGGCTCACATACATTTCTGATGCGTTTTATTTATTTATTTCTCTTTTTTTTCGGAGGGATAGCGACGCACTAGGAGGGGGCACTGAGGGGAATTCAGATAAACCTTTTAGCAGGGATGGGGAAGACGGCGAGCAAAACAGGAACTTAACCATCACCACTCATGTCCGTGCATAATTTCCCACGCTGCCCTACTAACCTCTGAGCCACACCCACCACTGAGGTTCAGCCAATAGCAGACTGAGGCGGGGATGCGCTGGCCCACTTGCTGAGCCACGCCTGCACCCAGGCTCGACCAATGGCAGCGATCCCGGCTGGTGTTCTTTCGGCGAGGAAGGGCGGCCATTTCAGACGGAGGTTGTCTGTTTCAGTTGGAATCGTTATCATTTGACGAGGTGCCATAGGTTTATCACAGTGCTGCAAACTTGCTGCCAGACTTCCGCTATCTGAGGCTCATACACTTCAAACCCCAAAACTCAATTTCTGCAACATGAACTGGGAAATGGGCTGAAGAGCTGTTGCTGCAGTGATAAGAAAATCTAACTGAATTTTTATTTGAATAAGTTATCAACATGATAAAAAAATAACAGAATACATAAAATACATTCTCCTTTCTCTTTTTACTTTAAAGTACCAATAAATATTTATTTCTACTCAATCTATAGTCTCATTTTGCCAGTGTTGATGAGCAAAATAATGTTACAGTTGTGTTACAAGTTAAACAACAAACAGCGACAGTCTGTGGGGATTGGCTGGACCTGATGAACTCAACCCACATCTCAAATTTACTGCAGCTGAAATAATATCTCAAACCAAAATATTCAACCTAACACTATCCTCTTATAGTAAAGTCCGGCAACTCTGCAAATCTGCATATATTTTTCCTTTGCATAAAGGGGGTGAGCAATCAATTCAGAACAATTATCGGCCCATTTCTAAGCTCTCTGTTTCGGCCAAATTATTGGAAAATACTCGAAGCACAGAGCACAAAGAATATCGCCATACAATATTTTAAACAACCTGGGATTAGCCTCAAAAACAGTATCATCGCAGCCACAATGGAAGTTACAAATGATATCCACAATGTCACACCAACATTCCACTGTCCGAACTTGTATGAGCATGTGACAAATAAGGTATTTTGAATGTTAAAATGTTAAAATAAATAAACAAATAAATAAAAACAGACACACCCTTCCCTAACCTGTCGGCCCCGCCTCCAGCCGTCAGGTTTGAGTGGCGGTGACGCCAGCCTCCCCGGCTCCGACAACGGCACTGCTGACGAGTCACAAAAAAATGAAACAAGTTCCACCTGAGCGTGACAGGTGATTGACAGCCGGCCGACAGCAGACGGCGGCGCTCCGGGAGACGGGCGAGGGCACACGTCGTCCCGGGAGACCCGTCGCACAGAGCGCCGGAAATAAAGACGGCAGGTTCGCCCCGTCGCTAACCGTTGCGCTAGTAGTCCCCCCCGTCTTTCCGGGGGCTGGGAACAGGGCGAAAAGACAGGGAGGGAAAAGGGGCAGCTCTCAGCACGAAACCGTTTACAACATTTCTAATCAAAGGAAGCGGCGGGGGAAGGAATAAGAGGGAGTGACATTTGGAAATAATCAAGACAAATGCCATGGTCCTCATGCGGCGGACCTTTTGTTGTAGGTACACTGCGCCCCTTTTGACCAGACACGGTGTCAAGGCTGCGGGGGTGGCCGGGGGACCGGGTCAGAGGGGGGACATTCGTTTTTGTACACAAAGGGCTCAATCAGCACCGGGGGCTTTGGTATGTACTCCATGTACAGAGAAATTGATGGTGTGTGTTGAGTCCTGATTATACATCAGTTAGTTCCGGTCGAGCCATTCCACGATATACAGTGAAACATCACCAGCCAGTATCAATCCGCGTTGTTTACGTTAGATTGAGCCTCGTTCGCTAGCTAGCTAGCAAGCTACATGTTGACTTCAACAAAGTGGATACATTAACGACACGTTTGAGCTCTTCCACCCGATGAAAATAGAATAATATATGAACAGTGACTGTTACAGAACCTGCTGTTTGTAATGTACTGTAATGTGCGATTACAGTAAAGTAATAGAAAATGTTATCCTCTGTCCAGTGCTTCCTTCTTAAGTGCTTTACTACGAATACATAACAAAATTGGCGACGAGGATGACTGTGGCTACTACTCCTTTGCCTCCCACTTCCCTACAATGTCCGGCAGAACCTGCAATGCCGTTGAAACATGGCAGAAAATGTTCAAAAACGGCCTACTTGTTACTGACATGGAGGCCAAGAGGCCCAACACCCGAAATCGAGCTGTACTGCTGCACAGAGTCAGAACCGAAGCACGTTTTCTAGCACTTTACTGTAATCGTGCTACATACAAAAACACTTCCTCATTCCTCTCTCATCGTATCACAGCGGTTCCAGAGCCCCCTATTGGCATGGAATAAAATTTACATTTACATTTTAGTCATTTGGCAGACGCTTTTAATCCAAAGCGACTTACAAGTGCATAGGTTCTTCCACAAGTTAAAAGCATAATTAGTAAAATAGGCATGAAGGGCTGTTATAAACAAAGACAGTCATCGTAAGTTTTTTTATTTGATTATTTCATTTTTTTATTAAGGGTTAGGGTTAGACAAGAGGGATATTGGAAGGGGGGAGGAGGAAATCAGAGGGAGGACTAAGGTATAGTTTTAAAAGGTGCGTTTTTATTCTGCGTCGAAATATGGGGAGGGATTCTGCTGTCCTGACAGTGGTAAGCAAGTCATTCCTCCACTGAGGAACCAGAACAGAAAACAGGCGTGAACGTGAATTAGCTTTCAGAACGCAAAACTGTTCCTACAGGCTACCTGCTGCTTCAAAGCTCTTATTGGAGTCGAGGCAGAGTTCAGCCTGCAGCCTCGTACCTACGACTGACTCACAGCCAATGTACAATACACCAGCTCTCCCTCTCGTGTGATATTAAATGCTTAAATGTGGAGAGTGCTTCCCCTTGCAGTTTCTGTACTAGCCTTAGCCAGAGATTAATTCACTGGCTCAGAACCTCAACTTAGATTGCCTCTTGACCGCCGCCCCCCACCCCAGAAACTTTTTTTTTTTTGCCAACGCAGTGTTAATGGGGGGCAGGGGGGGTCGAAGTTGAAAGGTCACTTGACCCTCCCCGTCCAGGCACAACAGCTCAGACGGAGGGAGAGAGATTAAACCGCATCAAACCAGCGGAGGGTAAAATAATCCTTCGCGAAGCCGGAGTTACAGAACCGCATCCTTTTCCCGACGGCACACGTGCAGATAAATCACAACCTAATAAAAAGGCTGTGTGTCGGAGCGGCTCATTTGAAGCTTGGGTAGGCGTGTTTAATACACTTTTGGGCGAAGTGGACCGTGTGTCACAGGCGATATATATACAGTCCGTTAAAAGAGCTGGGAGGAGGGAGAGAGCAAAGATTTACGGACGGTGTTAAATAAATACAAAAGAAAATAACGGCACAATATTTCAGGAAAACAATATACTTTTCAACGGTAATACCATGCGAAGCGCTCATCTTCATAACATATGGACGCGTGGCGTGAATGTCATCGCATTTTTTTATGACTTTTGAAGGTTGTACAGACCACACTTTCGACCTTGAGGTATAATGAAGGAAAGGGGTTGAGTTGTGTCTCCACCTGAGACAGTCCATTACGGGATACGGTCATATTTCTGGAGCGTATAACGGAAACGTGACTTCCACAATATTAACCCCAGATTCTACTCTATGGCATTTCAATTTGCTTATAAAAAGTTCTCATCGAGAAAGAAGCAGGCCTGTGCCTGGTAGAGTTTAGACAGCCCTGCATACATCAATGTCCACAGCGCAGACTGTCTATCGTGATTTATGAGAAGATGCAATGGTACAATAGAGTTTCCAGACTGTGTGTTCATTGAGCCACACAATACTATAAGAGACAGCGGATGGCTGCAGAATAACAATTTAAATATGGCAGGAGCAAGGTCAACCCACACCTACAAACAGGTAAGCATTTTTATAGGAACAAGTTCAATCTGAATCTTTAAAAAATATATATATATTTTGCAGAAGAAGCCTACTCCAACCAGACAACCTGGGGTGAGTGTCGCGATAGTGATGCGTCTTGAAAATGCACAACATACTTCATGCACAATTTCATGGCTCCTGAATGTAATGTGCGCTTCCAAAACGTGAGTAGAGTAACCTGAAAGAGTTACTTGAAGATACCCTTTACTTCAGTTAACTCTTCTGGTGTGTTTACAATATGGAATCAGAATGAAGAAGTTAAGACGGAATCATTATGAAGTTTGTGCTGACAATTGCACTTTCTTTAAAATAATTGAAAGTAGACAATGGGCTACCCAATTTACGAAATCAGTTTGAATAGCCTTTTTAATCAACAAAAATGTAATCTGCAGAAGCAGTAGATTAGTAGGTTGTCATGAGCCTCTGCATTGCCACTTGTTTCACCTGCCTCAGTCTTTTAGCCCCGTGTTGTACTTTGCAGTTGAATTAGCTGCATTTGTATTTTTTTCTAGCATAAGTTATTGACCTTATTTCTTACAGACTTGGCTGATTTACCTGGTGTACTAGACTTAATGTTCATGGCTGTACAACTGTACAACTGTACTGTACCTTAGTTAACCTGCTCTTTAGTTTGTTGTAATGACCTTGGTGTGCACATTTTGTACGTCCGTTTGGATAAAAACATTTGCTAAATATAATGTAATGCACTGTAGACCTAAAGTGTCACAGACCCACACATACACAGCGCCCCCTTCCTGTAGCTTTCTTCTGACGCCAACATGTGATCCGTTTTCCCCTGGCTCTGGGAATGAATCAGTTATGAGATTAACGTGTAATTAAACAAAGTCCCAGTCCTACAACACTCTATTGTAATGTGGGACGTTCATATTAGTACAGATATGCTGCACAATGGTACCGGAAAAGTGGATCTGTGGATCTGGAGTAATCTACAGTGTCATGGTCAAACATGATGAGCTCAACAACTGAGGAGCAAGAGCTTAGGCAAGAGTTTAATCGCAGCAGGGTTTCCAGGTAAAATACCGGTTAAATAAAAATAAAATAAAATAAAATGTATGCAAAAAATATTCTGGAAACATTAATATCAACACAGTGAGCACTTTATTAGGTATTTATTAGACTTATTTAGTCTAATAAAGAGTTAAGTCTTCTGCTGCTGTAGCCTATCCAGTTGGACGTTGTATGTTCAGAGATGCTCTTCTGCATACCACTGTTGTAATGTGTGCTTATTTGCATTACTGTCATCTTCCTGTCAGCTTCAACCAGTCTCTCATTAACAACATGTTTTTGCCAGCAGAACTTCTGCTCACTGGATGTTTTTTGTTTTTCGCACCATTACTGTTGACTGTTGTGCCCAGGAGATCAGCAGTTTCTGAAATACTCAAACCACCCTGTCTGGCACCAACAATCATTCC
Organism: Conger conger; assembly: GCF_963514075.1. NCBI lineage: Eukaryota > Metazoa > Chordata > Actinopteri > Anguilliformes > Congridae > Conger > Conger conger. Next base: position 9,218,287 of record NC_083769.1, read on the forward strand.
ACGGTCAAAGTGACTTTTGGTCTGAAAAACAGCTGAACCTCTTGACTACATCTGCATGCTTTTATGCATTTAGTTGCTGCCACATGATTTTCTGATTAAATATTTGCATTAACAGGTCTACCTGATAAAGTGTATCAACCAAGTAATAATTCACTAATTTATTAATCTAAATATGCAATTTATGGGATCCATCTTACAAGCCTACATAGATAGGTATAATATATTAATGTATAGATAGATAGGTATAAGCAAATGACATCAGTTAATGAACTATGAGAAAGAAAAAAAAGCAAACCAGACCCCTGGCATACCCCAAAGAAGAAAAAAATAACTTTTGGACATAACGGATGATCAGAGCCCAAATTTATGAAGGATCTCAGAATAGAAGAGCTGCTCGCGGAACGTTTTGGCCGTTATTTTAAAAACAGAATAAGATGGGATGCTGACATAGGAAGTCTGCTCCACGCCCGTCACTGTAACTGTGGAAAGCTGTAGAAGAGCAGCCTCACCCTGTTGCCATGGAGGGCCGTGTGTATGCTGGTTTTCATTACAACCCATTCATGCTGCCTAAATTGATTCCAATTACACATTCAGCCCTAACCTGATAGTCCTTTAATGTGGCATTAAAGGAACAATAGGTAAGATTTTTGTGTTAAAATATTGTTATAAGACCATTATAAATCCCTTCCTATCATTGAAAAAGGCTCACTAACGTTGACTCATGCTCTGCCTGTGTTTATAGTCCTTAAATTTGGGTTTTAAAATATACAGTTGATGGACTGACACTCATTGGTTGAAAATTGGTTCTAAGTGCCATGGCCAATGGCGTGAGGGGGGGGAGGGATAAACAGTGTTGTGGTTTGAGGGTGTTCGTTGCTGCAATTCCTCTCTTGACTGTTAGAAGTCAGGAATTACGATTGTACCTTTAAACTGCATTGAGCACAGACTATAAGCAACTGTTACTGTTATGTAGACAACACAAATAACACGATTCACATTGTATACATTATGTGCAAATCTACAGCCCTAATTCAGCTAATAACAGAACTAATTGTATAATCAAGATCTGAGGCTAGAATGAAAACCAGCATACATTACATTACATTATTGGTATTTTGGCAGACGCTCTTATCCAGAGAGACGTACAGTTGATTGGACTAAGCAGGAGACAATCCTTCCCTGGAGCAATGCAGGGTTAAGGCCTTGCTCAAGGGCCCAACGGCTGTGCGGATCTTATTGTGGCAACACCGGGGATCGAACCAGCAACCTTGCAGGTCCCAGTCATGTACCTTAACCCCAGCGCTACAGGCCGCCTGCACATACACACAGAGTCTGAGACCACTGCTTTAGAAGTATCGTGGAAGTACCTGGAATCTTCCAGCTCCGACAAAACTACCGTTCCGTCTCCGGTCAACCGCGTCGTCCGACACAAACTTCCCTCCGCTTTGAGAGCGGCCTCGGTCAGCACCTCCGTGCTGACATAGGCTGGCCTCGGGGGACCTCGAGCTCAAATCCGGCCGGGAACCCGATCGCCGAGCGGCTCCGGGGGTAGCGGCTTTCAGGCGCTGAAATATTTAAGAGCGGTCCGAGGAGCGGGGACACGGGCGGCCACCCGAGGAACGCCGGCCTCATTATTTAATCTCCAGATGCCTCCGCGACGGTATCGCCTTTACATCGCCCGCGGTTCTGTTCCGGGCCTCTCCGCGTTTCCAGCCTGACCCAGAGCCTCCGTCATTCAGCCCCTGACAGACCAATGAAAGAGTAATGGACGAATGAATGAGAGCCCTCCATGAATGCGCCGTCAGCCGTTTGATGTCTGAAAAGGCCCGCTTGAGCGTTATTCGCCCCGGGCGCAACCCGACGCCGCCGTAAATTAGGCTCACTCGGGCGCGTTGGCGGTTTATTTTTCCGATACCCCGATAGCCTGGCACTATCCTTTAACCAGACTACCCGCCACTGTCTGTGCGTCTCCGCTGGCGGGGCGCTGTCCTGTCTTTCGGCGGCGGGTCCCGGGGGGGGGGGGGAACGTCTGCCGGCGGCTCGGAGCGAGGCCGTACCGGCGGGCGTGAGGAGCGTGAGGACTCCGGTCCACGGTCCACGTCACGCGAGCGTGCGGACGCGTGCGGACGCCGTTCGTAACGGGAGAGGTCGTATCGGGCTGGAGGTCGGTTCCTACCCCAATTAACGTATCCTCTTTCAGTCAGAAGATGGAGAAAAGTGCCCTGCACTGCAAAAAGCTAAAAAGTCAGTCTTAACCAGTATCTTAGTATCTCTTTTTTTACTTAAAAATCTAAATATGAGATCTGACAAAAAACAACTCTCAATGAAGTGGAAACTTTGGCGGAAGATTTGCCAATGGGGTGAGACGATTTCACTCGTCATAGCAAACAGTAACTTAAGACAAGCTACTATTATCTACTTAAGAAAAAAACGATCTTGAGCTTTATAACAAGACAAAAACGCTTGTTTTTTTGTGAGAGGGGTCACACCCTGGACCAGCAAGGCACTGCTAGAGGCAGAGCTCCATAGTGTCAGCATTTGCACTCAGGCTTCAATAATGAGGATAAACAACAAAATAATGCTTGCCACTGTTAGCAGCCATTTTCTTTCCAGGACGACCAACAAGGAAGGTAACAATGATCACCTTTTCATAAGTCATAAGTGTACATACCCAAAAATACTACATTCAACATAAATAAGAAGAAGGGCTTGCATATTGTTAAATGCGGATAGAGAAACATATACAGACATTGTAAAAAACTATATGAATATTTATGTATAGATATTATATGAAAAGGGCAAAGTGAATGAAAGTAGCAAGCTGACATTTCAGTCATGAACGTATGCCTCAAGCAGTGACTACGGAAGACACAGATAATGTATCATTATGTGCAGGTACACAAATAGCCTGACCTCACCATGGAACAGGGGCATTCTTTAAATCAAATTCAAGCAGTTAAGATATCAAAATGAATGATTTACAATGCAGTGCAGAATGTGTGCTGCAAAAGATAGTTTTTCAGGCACAAACGCTCAAGAGTGGCCGTGTGATAGTTTTCATCGCTTCGGGCAGCTGTAAATGTGCTAGCGCTGGTTCCCTCTATTAACAGCAATACACACGTGAGATTTATTTTGAACGAGAGCGTAAGAAGGGGGCTGTGGGGGGAGCAGGGGGGGGTGGCTTGAGTTGTTTTTCTCATTTTGATTCTCTCAGATGGAATTACTTGCATGCCAAAACTGATGACAAATGCGCGCATCAGATAAATTACCGTTTAATACTTTATGCGTTTGATTATGGGCAGAGAAAGAGAGACATCACTCTTTGGTTTCAGAAAAGAGGGCAGTCAAAACCGCAATCTGGAAGATTAAAATGGAGGCTGAGATTCACTGCCTGGATAGATTGGTTGCGTTATTGCATTTAGGGTTTCCCATTCTTTCCGCAAACGCGGCGGACATTGAATATCGCTCTCGGCGAGGCAAATGTCAGAGGCAGCATTGTTATTTTCCTGCATAACGGCCTAAAGTGTGTTTAACGGTCTAATGAGGTGATTTCGCAGAAACACTGTGAAGTAAATGTGGGATTGCATTACGCAGACAGTGCAGGGGTAGGATTACACTGAGGCTTTTGAAGTGGTTTCTGGTGTCGTTTACACAGTGGCTAGCCAGCGCTAAAGTGCAGCAACTGTTTCAGAGCATGATATGGAGGCTGTAGCATGCTTCAATATGACATAACCCCATCAATGGTGAACAGGTTACAGGTATATATGTATTATATGGTCACCTTTGGTATCAACCGAATTCCTGCATAAAACAAACAAATATAAAAACTAAAATATGGGGAAACTATATTCTTTCATTAGAATAAAATTGCTCTGAGAAAAGCAAAATATAAAATTTGCCAAAAAAGGAGGCATGGCCTTACCACTATGCATTGGGACGACATCACTCCTCGGTTGTACAGATAATTTTCATGAATTGCACTGCTGTCAGGGTTTATATCTTACATATTGCAGTATATCCCATTATTGTTTGCGCAAGGTTATTACAGCTACTTATTCATGCGATTATCTAATTCGCCAATTGTGTGGCAGCAGTGCAATACATACAATCATGTACATACAGGTCAGGAGCTTCAGCTAATGTTCACATCAACAAATGTGAAGTGACTTTGACCGTGGAATGATTGTTGGTAACAGACAGGGTGGTTTGGGTATTTCAGAAACTTCTGATCTCCTGGGATTTTCACGCACACTAGTCTCTAGAGTTTGCAAAGAATGGTGCAAAAATATGAAAAAATCCAAAGAGCAGCAGTTCTGTGGACAGAAACGCCTTGTTAATGAGAGAGGTCACAGGAGAATGGCCAGACTGGTCAAAGCTGACAGGAACGTGATAGTAACGCAAATAACCACAGATTACAACAGTGGTATGCAGAAGAGTGTCTCTGAACACACAACGCATCATAACTCTAAGTGGATAGGCTACAGCAGTAAGTCTGAAAAAAGAAGTCTAATAAATACCTAATGAAGTGAGTCTACAGTCTTATTAATCATAAAAATGACGTGGCTGCACTGGGACTTGAAACCCCAACCTTCAGGGCCCCAGTCAAACACTAGGCTATAGGCTGCCCAATGAAATGCCTTAAATGAAAGATCTGTCAACTGATGACAGCAAAAACGAGGGGCAACTCCTCCTCCTTCTACTAACCAGATCCCTCTCTTCATAGTCACTCCTCTATGAGGCTGCTGGGTTTACACAATATGTTGCTGTACATACCACTGAACAGGGGACAAAATAATGAATGTCACCAAGTGTTTTTGATTCGTAAAAGCTTTAAATGAGTTTTATCCCATGGCAGCTGTGGGTTTTTAGTATGTCAGGCACGATTTTAAGTGTTGTTGTAATACATCATTGGTTGTCAGAGTGTTTTTTATATAACACCCACAAGCAGAGAAGGCGGAACTGCGCTAAGCTCCCTATTTTTCAGAAGCCGGGGAAAGGGAACTCATATTGAATGTGGTGTACTGTCCGGGCTCAGCAAAATCAATGGCTTTCATATGGGCAGCGGGAAACGTACAGTCATTAGAAACGGACGAGGTTACACAGAAAAAACACTCAGATATGTAACACTGCTGACTCAGTGGAGGGTGTGTGGGGTCAACATCACCATCGAGTGCATGGCCTGCACTGCGTTTGTGGTCTCCTTTTCGAAAAAACATCTCTGTATTTTTAAGGAAACGATAAGAATAAGACAGATTTTCTTGTGAGTTTTTACAATTTTTGGCCCAAATTTTCGCAATTGCCTCCATACCACACCATTTTTATCACTTTCAAAATGAAAAAAGAAATCTTTGTTTGTGAAAACAATAACTATGCAACAATTCATCTTCTGAAGTAAAAGGTATTTTCTTTTTTTTATGCCGGTACAGTTTCGGACCTCATATAGAATACTTTCAATTTCATATACAGTGGTGTGAAAAAGTGTTTGCCCCCTTCCTGATTTCTTATTTTTTTGCATGTTTGTCACACTTAAATGTTTCAGATCATCAAACAAATTTAAATATTAGTCAGACAACACAAGTAAACACAAAATGCAGTTTTTAAATGAAGGTTTTTATTATTAAGGGAGAAAAAAAATCCAAACCCACATGGCCCTGTGTGAAAAAGTGATTGCCCCCCCTGTTAAAACATAACTTAACTGTGGTTTATCAAACCTGAGTTCAATTTCCACACCCAGGCCTGATTACTGCCACACCTGTTCTCAATCAAGAAATCACTTAAATAGGACCTGCCTGACAAAGTGAAGTAGACCAAATGATCCTCAAAAGCTAGACATCATGCCGAGATCTAAAGAAATTCAGGAACAAATGAGAAAGAAAGTAATTGAGATCTATCAGTCTGGAAAAGGTTATAAAGCCATTTCTAAAGGTTTGGGACTCCAGCGAACCACAGTGAGAGCCATTATCCACAAATGGCGAAAACATGGAACAGTGGTGAACCTTCCCAGGAGTGGCCGGCTGACCAAAATTACCCCAAGAGCGCAGCGACGACTCATCCAAGAGGTCACAAAAGACCCCACAACAACATTCAAAGAACTGCAGGCCTCACTTGCCTCAGTTAAGGTCAGTGTTCATGACTCCACCATAAGAAAGAGACTGGGCAAAAATGGCCTGCATGGCAGAGTTCCAAGACAAAAACCACTGCTGAGCAAAAACAACATTAAGGCTCGTCTCAATTTTGCCAGAAAACATCTTGATGTTCCCCAAGACTTTTGGGAAAATACTCTGTGGTCTGACGAGACAAAAGTTGAACATTTTGGAAGGTGTGTGTTACATCTGGCGTAAAAGTAACACCGCATTTCAGAAAAAGAACATCATACCAACAGTAAAATATGGTGGTGGTAGTGTGATGGTCTGGGGCTGTTTTGCTGCTTCAGGACCTGGAAGACTTGCTGTGATAAATGGAACCATGAATTCTGCTGTCTACCAAAAAATCCTGAAGGAGAATGTCCGGCCACAAGCTGAAACGAACTTGGGTTCTGCAGCAGGACAATGATCCAAAACACACCAGCAAGTCCACCTCTGAATGGCTAAAGAAAAACAAAATGAAGACTTTGGAGTGTCCTAGTCAAAGTCCTGACCTGAATCCTATTGAGATGCTGTGGCATGACCTTAAAAAGACGGTTCATGCTCAAACCCTCCAATGTGGCTGAATTAGAACAATTCTGCAAAGATGAGTGGGCCAAAATTCCTCCACAGCGCTGTAAGAGACTCATTGCAAGTTATTGCAAACGCTTGATTGCAGTTGCTGCTAAGGGTGACCCAACCAGTTATTAGGTTTAGGGGGCAATCACTTTTTCACACAGGGCCATGTAGGTTTGGATTTTTTTTTCTCCCTTAATAATAAAAACCTTCATTTAAAAACTGCATTTAGTGTTTACTTGTGTTGTCTTTCACAAATATTTAAATTTGTTTGATCTGAAACATTTAAGTGTAACAAACATGCAAAAAAATAAGAAATCAGGAAGGGGGCAAACACTTTTGGTGTGAAAAAGTGTTTGCCCCCTTCCTGATTTCTTACTGTATATATATATATATATATATATATATATATATATATATATATATATATATATATATATATATATATATATATATATATATACAGTGTATATATATAATACACTTTTAGCCAAGACGCCAATGAAGCAAACAATCTTAAAACCCAACCTGTGAAAATGAAGAGAAATGGGTTTTGTTTTTCTGGGAAAAGGTCGGGTAACAGCAAAACAATTTGAGCTGTACCTTCCTCCTATCTCCAACATAAAGCAACAGAAGCCACAGGTATCTACAAGATCGCATTTTCAGCTTCTTCTAATTGTTCCATTATAGTAAACTTTTTATTTGTTGCTCTTTCAATTTCAACAGTGTAATGCCTCAAATGTCATCTGGGACCAACCTCCCAAGTCTTCAATTATGGAGTCACATGGAGTACATTCTGTGAAGATGCTGAATTTAGGAATAACTAGCACTTTCCGAGAGAATGGACAAAAAGGTAGCTGTATCCGCTACATAACTGTAGCTTACAGCGTTTCAGCTTGATGCTCATTGACTGGATAAGGCCTTTGTACTCCCAAGTTGAAATGACTGAGCTACAAATCTACAGAAATATGCAGTGCCTCCAAATAAAATACATACAAGTAAATTGTATTGTATGTTTTGATACTTGCTGCAGTTCATGATTCAATTAAGGTCAAATTTACCCTTTTCTGTTTACTGCTGCAAATCATCCCTCAGCTATTCAACTTTCAGGATAATACCACCTTTTGAATGATTAGGCCATGTGTATGCTGGAATTAGTATCATTATTTACCATTTCTATCTTTGGAATCCATTTTCTCAAAATCAGATTTTGGATGATATTACAGGACTACAGGTGTATAGTCATCCTATCAAACTTTGGAAACTCCATATCCAGTGTTTTGAGCCAATTGGTTTCTTGTAATAAGCTTTAAGGGTGGGTACAGCATCATGAATCTCATTGTTAGATCCTGAAATTTCATAATTTTTCTTCAGGAAAAATTTCTAGAAAAATGACTATTGGGTACTGGTGATAAAAACAATGGCTCAAAACAATCTTCATACATATTTATTAATTATAACGTATCTATATATCTTTCTTGGTTCAGATTATAGACGGCTACAAAAATATAATTTCCGGCACCTTGACTAAAGTATGCAAATGAGCAAATTCACATATTTTGTTGGAATTTATCTTTTCAAGTCCATACCACATGATAATTGAAGTATGTACTTCTGAAATGATCTGGAAGATGACCAAAGATGGATTCTCAGTGGAACGTAATCTTAAGCTAAACAAGTAATCCATGTCCAATGGTTGAAAAACAACCATCATCAACAGGGGCGTCAAGCAAGCCAAAATTCAGGGGGGGCACAATTAAACCGGGAGTCCTTCCCAAGAAAAGAAAATAATGACGCAATGTTCTGCAATTTGACATATACATTCAAAGACTTTGGGGGATTATTTCCTATTATATAACTCTTCACTAAATCAGTTTGTATAGCACAGTAATCTCCCACTTTATATTATGGTAAATACTGACTATTTATTTTGAGATTTTCAACGTCAATTATTTCTGCCGTTATGGTTATTGAAAATGACACTGAACTCACTTCTACACTAGCTTCTACACTGCTGCCACTTCTCTTCAAAAACAACTATATCTTGTCTGCTTCACCCAAAAATTTGAAGGGGCATAAATTCACATGAAAAGAAAGATGTAAGATATAGGATATCTACAATGCAAATTAATTTAGAGAACATAGATAATAAAGCAGCAGATGAAAGGAAGCTGCCAACATAGTAATAGCTGTATCTTTCACACAGAGCACAGGAAGCAGCCTGAGTACAGATCAGTCTGTGCTGACGTCTCACGGTAGTGTCCATTGCTCCATTGCCGATACCCGCTCAGGCTGAGCACTAACCTATTTTCCTAACTGCCCAGCCTCCTTGAAAGATCCATCATCCGCACTGGCCTAAGTACATATAACCTGTAACCACACCAACACACAATGAAATAACTAGAGAGAGTGAGAGGAGGGGGAAGCAGCGATAGCCGAGTGTAGGATTTTCATGCCGACGTTAACGTCCGTCTGCAAGACTCCCAGAGGAATCTCTAACTCTCTGCAAGTTCACTTCCCGGGGCCTCTCTGCCTCGGCTGCAATGGCCATCAGATCAGCCGTCCTTTCTTGCAACATCGCACAATCGACCTCCTGACTGAGGATGGGGCCGGTGCTTTCTGTCGTTTGTTTAAAGAATGTGGAGATTTTCCTCTGCATCTTGACCTGGAGATATCAAATGGAATTCAGGGTTGCGAACCATGACCTGTGATAGTAGTGGTAAAAACTATCAGCTCACTGCCATGAGATTCACACAGCTCTCCTTTACCGATATTAAAGGTACAATAGGTAAGGGTTTTGTGTTAAAACATTGTTACAAGACCATTGTATATCCCTTCCTGTCATTTAAAAAGGCTGACTCACATGTTGACTCACCCTCTGCCTGTGTTTATAGTCCTTAAATTCGGGTTTCAAAACATACAGTTGACGGCCCGACACATTTTACAACTGTACAATAATTCAAGCTCATTGGTTGAAAATTGGTTCCAATTGCCACAGCCAATGGCGTTTCAACATCACCATGTTCAGAGAGGGGGATGCTATGCTATCACTAGTCATGATTAGCTATCGAGCCAGAAGGCTAAACAACGGGATTGAGGGATGGCTACTAACTTTAGCTGGCACTAGCCAACTATCTTGCAAAGCTAACTATTTCTATATTTCTCAAATGCAATTAAGAGTGTATAACTAATTGCGTTTAATTTTCATACGTTTGAAAAAGGGATTGATGCTCTACTAACCACTTCCGCAACAGACCATTAAGCTGCTGCCTACATCTCCTCATGTACAACAGTTGCACAGTTTTGTATATCTTCAATTGCGTCTCCTTAATATTTAGGACCCAGACCATCTGCCTAACCAACATTTCTGCAAAAGCACTTTAATATATCCTTTTAAATATAGATACAAATTTTGACGCTCCCTAACTTCCCAATTTCAGTGTGTCAGCAGAACTGTTACTTAGATGAGTAATGACATGCAAAAAAGTTTTACATTAATTTTCTTTGTCTGGCCTATTCCAGGTTCAGTTGTGAAAATAACCACAAATTTGTCTGTACTTGCCTGAAACAATTCAAATGCAGACATGTCCACACAAGCCAGGCAGTGTCAGTGTGGAAAAAATAAATCAATATCTTTATAAAATACATTTGGGTGATTACTATTTCTAGATACGGAACAAGCCTCTTCAGAGGATTCAAGACAGAATGACTCAATGCAAAAAAGTAGAAAGTAGAACATCAGAGATTAGAAAAGAACATAAATGTTGCCTGAGAAGGTTTACTACAAACCCCATATAAATCACTGTAAATTAATATTTAGCTCAGGAGATGGTATGCTTTTACAATGTTCTCAATTAATCGATTTCCATGAAAACATGAAAATATAAACAGAAAGGGGCAATATACATAAACACCAAAACCTAAATTAATACGTTTGTATCTGGAATTATGACAAACTATGCATCCCGTTTTAGTTTTAGCAGTGGCCTCAATTCAATTTAATTTCCATAGTCATTTTTACAGAGAAACTTTCACAAACTTTCATGAAAAATTAAAAATGAAGACATGGCAAAACCGAGCCTAAAATCCAGCAAGTGAGGCAAACTCCCTAGTGGGAAGAAAAAACATTCAAACAGTGGCTCTCCAGCATGGACAGGAGGGAAAGAATGGTCTCTTTAAAAGGTTGAGGCTCTTCAATCAATCAATCAATCAATCAATCAGTCAGCACATACTAACCACAAATAATAACCACATTTACCAACTCATTCACCAAAATGAAGGGACAGAGGATGGGACATGTATGGCTGAGATACAAGAAGTTACAGCAAAACTAGGATTTTAATTTCTAACCCAAACTGAACGGAGGTAAGGCCTTTCGTTTCCCAAACCCGTGGTGGTGACGTGGTAGTCTCCTCACTCAGCCGTGGCCCCTTTGTGAGCCAGGTCACATAATACACATCGTGACCTATTGCAGTAGCAGTTAGCTTAGCGCTCACAAGCACAATCCAGCCACAAAGAGCGTAGGAAAAAAAGAGACCCATTTGCCTTCTCCTGTGACAATTGCCTCTATTCACAAAACCCGGAGGAGCTGGTGGAATTTGTAAGGCTCAGATTATCTGCTTTCTCCATCTCTCCCTCTCCTTTCCTCTCATTCTTCTGCTCTCTCCGACCTTCTCCGTCCCTCCTTTTACATACCTCCCTCTCTCATCGTCTTCTTCCCGTTGTCACCTTGTCCTCTCTCACTCTCTCTCTCTCTCTTGCTTTCTCTCTCTCTCTCGGCCTACATCTCCTCCCATAGAGACCATATCTCACGTAGAATCATTTTTCAGCTCAATCAGACTCAAATCCCACAGACAGTACTTCCACATCCAAGTCCCAGCCAACTGTTTATCCGAGGAGAGGAAAGGTGTGAGAAGTGCACTTTGAGGATATTTGTGTCTGTTTAGGATTGCGCTGATGTTGGTGCAGAGGGGGGGCTGTGCAAATAATACAATGCAAATAATTACAAGGAGGGAAAAGGTGGAATGCAATGTCAAATACCACACTGATGCAAGATTCGGAGGGAAGGTTTAACCCCGGGACTACTATAAACACCTGAATAGTGGGGCACAAAGACAGGGGAGTGACTGGGCTAGTAAACATTCAGACTCAGACATCACAGGGGAAGACGGGTGCAAAGACTAATGAATATAAACAGAACACCAGACATGAATATGAAAAATAATTAATTACAAGAATAATGATAATAAACAATGATAAACTAACAGACAGAACACAGGAACATAACAAAACTACAACTGCACACATACATATTCAGTTCACATGCACAAACACACACATTCACACACAAGCTTCACGCGACCACAACAGGAGTGCTTCAACTGGAAAACAGGACACCTGCCAATGGAAGCAGAGTACTGACAGGGTTTAGCCACAGCTCACTTTTAAGTAGGCCAAAACAAGCAATGCTCGTGGGCTGAGGTCACCTGGGTTAGAACAACAGAAAATACACAGCGGAGAGGCAAGCGTCGTGTACAGAATCATTCACCTTGAGCAGGAACGGTATTTATCAGCAAAGTCAGACATCTGGGTCACCGACTGCCCCAGGTACTTAGAAAGCAGACTGAAAACATGAATGCAATACATTCAGCAAGAAAAGAGACAGGTTTTATGTCTTAACTATAAAAGTTCTTAATGGAATTTTTTCCTATCCCCCTTATTTTTGGCATAAATGATCCACAGTCAAGAACCAATAGCAACCCAGCAATAGGCAGAATAAGTGTTTTTATTTTTCGAAAGGCAGGTCAGGCAGGCAATGGTCAAATGTTGGCAGACAGGCACAACAGAGGTAATCAAGTTCGTAATCGGGGTCACAGGCAAAAGTCCAAGCACAGGGCAGACCGGTGTAACGGAGGTAATCCAATTCTTGGTTGAGGTCACAGGTGAAAGTCCAAACACAGCTTGGCAGTCAGAACAGGCAAAGGCACAGAACATGATCCAAGAAGCGGAATCTTAAAATCCTGCTTAGTCTAATCAACTGTACGTCGCTCGGGATAAGAGCGTCTGCCAAATGCCATTAATGTAATGTAATCACAGACAACACAGGAAATGGACAACGGTAAGACTGGGGAGCACTGGAGTGTGACAGTTTCCAGTTTCTGTGTTTGCCTGTAGAAATGCATTCTCTGTAAACACAAGGCAGCGCACCACTCATTTTTCATGGTTAATTAATTCGCAAAACAGAGGCTCAAGGTCAAATCAATGACAAAAGACAGTGACATAAGTGGGTACGATGATAATATTGTACCAGCCTTTATTGGTTGTTTGGATGCAGATACTGCTTAATATCCTGAATCCATTCTGTCGGAAGTAAACTCCACAAAATGACATCACAAGGTTAAGCCTCTCTGCAGTAGTTAGTTGCTGTTAGTAACCTTACCTAACCTGAGTGGATATTTGTTTCCTCTCCCTTTGTCTTCCTGTTGTATTCCTTGTTAGGCATTATAAACTGGGAATTACGCAGTTGAACTGGCAAGCGGGCTAGCAAGCCATGGTAACTAAAGCCTCTTCCCTGCATCTTGGTTTGATGTTTATGCCACTCCAGTATTAAGCAGTCACAGTAAGATGCCCCCTCAGCATTTGATTGAACATTCGCCCCTAGCAGCTAGCTAGCAATTCAGGCATTCTGGTGAAGGTACAAGGCAATCAGTCAACATACTAGTGAGAGAAAAAACACACTTTGGCTAACTAGAACAAAGTTACTTGACTGTTAACATAAGGCAACTAAACATAAAAACCTATGTGCTACATGCACACACATGGAAACACACACACATACACAAACACACACACACACACAAAACAGAAATTAATAGAATGAATGGATAACCTCACAAGCACTTATAAACATGTAGAACTGGAAGAGGAAGCCAGGTGATACATTTGCAATTGGCCATTGTACCTGTGCCCAGGGAATACATTTTCAAATGAGCCTAATTATGCTTTACTGTGGTCTATGCTTTTAAAGAACCCTCGACAGGGTCCTGTTGCTATGGGGTTTCTAAAGAAAATCCATCTTCATGCATAACACTTAACGTGCTCCTACAATGCAGTAATCATTTGCCAGAGTACCCCAAGGCGCTCTTTTGTGTATGACGTCGTTCCATTGGTCAGTTTCAACATAAATCCACTACAGATTTGCAGATTTACGTAACTGCTTTTCGCTGTTGTACATTGATCATTTCTTCTCCTGTATTCATGTTTTTAAATGCAATCTACTCTGCTTCTTCTGCCATATACAATTTTTCTGATAGAATATTTTCCTCTCTCTGTCTATGGAAGCATTAGGCTTCAGTTAAAAAAAAACTAAAAACAGGATGAACATTATCAAGCTCCTTCTTTTCAGCTCTGCTTCAAAGTGATCTGATCTGGAAGTGTGTGGGGGACATGAATAAGCCGACCCTTAAAAAAGGCTAATGGTTTTCAGACAATACTGGGCATGTAATTAGCATAAGTCGCTTTCACATTTACGTTTCTGTTCGGAAAGGCCTTTGTTTATGCACATATAAGTAAACCCAGAATTGAAATGTCACTCCATTGAACAGCGCATCTACATCCCGTCAACGGTGCCCAGACCCTATACAAATTACGAACATGCGCTCGCTCGTGTCTGACAAGATCTTCTGTTCTTGATCCCCATTTAGCCTGAACGGCGTGGCAAAGAGCGGGATCAGATCTGACTGCAAATCGTTTAGGCCAGGTTGAGTCTGTCTGTTGCGGCCCGCTCTCATCAAGGTAATTGGTCTCCAGTTAAACAAAACTGCAGAGCGTCTGCGCCCTGCATTCTGAGCGTGGCCCAGGAACTTCTCCTTCCCTCGTCGACGTCTGTTGGAGAGGCCCTCCCTCTCTCGTCCTCTCCCCTGTCGACAGCGTTTTCGGTAAGCAGGTCCCCTCCTCTCCCTCGTCCCTGGAGAGCTCCCTCACTGACTCGCTTTATAACGATGGCCTCCCGCCTTCGCTCGACATCACGGGCGTGCGGCGGAGGCTTTGGGGGGGGGAGGTGCCCCGTGCGGATTGCGGGGCGGTGGAGAAGAGGCTCCCGCTCCCTTTGAAGTGAGGCTGGCAGCTGCGAGCGTTTTCCCAGCGGCCCCCGAGTCTGCTGTTGGGCTCGCCGCACGACTCCGGTGACTCCGCCCCCCTTTGTTGTTTGTCATCAAAACAGACGCGAGGGACACAGAACATACGGCAAAAGAAGGAGGGCAAACAGAGAAAGAGCGCACCGGCAGCCTATAGGGGCATATACTGTACTGACAATTATCACATGCTGGAGCAGCCTATAGGGGCATATACTGTACTGACAATTATCACATGCTGGAGTAGCCTATAGGGGCAATTAATGTACCAGGGAAATAATGCACCAGTGGCCTATAGGAGCATACACTGATAATTATCATAAGCCAGTGGCCTATAGGGGCATACATTGAAGAACCATGTGCACCAGCAGTCTATAGGGGTGTACACTGCAGAACCACACACAAAAAATAGAGACATTTTTTATGATGCAAAAAGAACCATGCAAATTCCATGTTTGTTCATGTACTTCATCCAGATTCCCTCCATGAACATTTCTTGTATTGTGTACATATTATGTGAAAAGCACATTTGTAAGTCACTTTTGCCAAAGGCAGAAATAGTGACCTTTACCAGGGCCTCACTTCCTGCTTTTTTTACCAAAGAAAGATCAATTCCCTGCTGATGGCTTGCATCACAACAAAATGGCTGCTGTCAGACAGGAGGTTAAATGGACTCTTCATATCAAACAGGTTTTTTTGGGGGTAAGTAATCAGCAACCCTTCCTTACAAACCCGTAATTATGAGTTAAACAAAGAAACAAAGAAACAAAGAAATCTCAGACTAGCAAAAAAAAAAAAAAATTTCCCCTGTTGTTTTTGTATTGATGCAAACGTATGGTATGGCTCGACTTATTGAACTCAATAGGAGGCGGCAAATACTTCAATTTACCAATAAAATACTTCAATTTACCAATACCCTGGCATTTATGTGGTACCGCATCCCGTCTCCATCCCCCAGCGGCCATGCGCCGTAAGCCGGGCTCGACGCCGAGGCGGCCAGATGCGTGTTGACAGTGTCACGGTTTCCATGTATATTTTAGCTCAAGTCTTTGATCGCAGGTGAAAGCAGGGAGCGCCTCTGGGGCTTTCCCTTATGTAACTTTAATTTACCGCTCACCTCCACCTGACCTATTGTTTGTACGCGAAGGATAACACCCGAAAACACGCAGGGCTCGGGAGATCTAAAGCCTGCTGTCCTTCTCTGCGATTGGCTAATCTGCTTTGCTACAGACCGTCACACAAATTGAGCCATGCACCGTGGCCTGCCAGTACCAGTCAGTAAGAATTTGGTAAAGACAGTCTTAAGATTCATGATGGGAATAGAGTGCAAAGAGCTTACGGCATCCAATATCACACTTATTCTCCACCACCTTCAGGGGAATGGTGCATTTCAGTGCGTATTACTCCTGAAAATAATCAATTTAGCTTATTCCTTTATTGGATTCGCACGGTTCCATTATTCTATCAACTACTTGACTTGCAAGAACAAACTAACAGTCAATTCCCCAAATGAAATATGCATTATTATTTTTGCTAAAGAGTGCCGCTTAGCTGCTCTCAGTTTCCCGTCCTGTTGGAATTCGCACCACTGGCGAAATCTTCACACTAATTTAAACCAGAAATTCAAGCCATGCTATTACTGATTCACAAAG
Source organism: Conger conger (assembly GCF_963514075.1). Classification (NCBI taxonomy): domain Eukaryota; kingdom Metazoa; phylum Chordata; class Actinopteri; order Anguilliformes; family Congridae; genus Conger; species Conger conger. The sequence goes on from NC_083769.1 coordinate 9,234,769, forward strand.
TCTGCTACGTTGCCAAGGGCAGATTTCAGAGCCAGGATTTCAAATTATTTTTCTTTTAAATGAACAAAATGTTATCATCTTTCCCATCATTGCTATCAACATCAATAACACAGCTAGTAATAGTATGACTACCACCACAATAATAACAACAATGGTAATATTAACAATGATAATACAGTTAAGGTGGCACGGATGGTGCAGTGGGTAGCACTGGCGCCTCACAGCAAGGAGGTCCTGGGTTCGAATCCCCGTCGGCCGGAGCCTCTCTGTGTGGAGTTTGCATGTTCTCCCTGTGTTTGCGTGGGTTTCCTCCGGGTACTCCGGTTTCCTCCCACAGTCCAAAGACATGCAGGTTAGGCTGACTGGAGAGTCTAAATCGCCCGTAGGTATGAGTGTGTGAGTGAATGGTGTGTGTGCCCTGCGATGGACTGGTGACCTGTCCAGAGTGTATTCCTGTCTTTTACCCAATGTATGCTGGGATAGGCTCCAGCCCCCCTGCGACCCTGTTCAGGATAAGCGGGTTAGGATAATGAATTAATGAATGAATGAATGAATGAATGAATGAATGAATGAATGAATAATACAGTTAATAATACAATTAGGCACTGTGTGTATCACACCTTTTATATAATGACCAACAACAGCTGTATTGTGAAGGGGGGAGGACTGTTCAGGTCTCACCACTGCTGCATCCAGTCTATACCACCCACCTGGATGATGTATTGTATGGCAGCCATTTTGTCTGAATGCACAGCACATATCAGCCCCAGACATTACATTACCAAAGTAGTGCAAGGTAAGTGCTGTGATTGACAGTCCAGCCCACCAGAAATGAAAAAACCTTTTTGGAAAACATCCATCCTTGACATTGTCATAAATCAGTCCTTACATGGCATTATTGAAATATTGAAAGAAACATGTTTCAAAGGGTCTTTTCCAGAAAGAAAATCCACACTCAACAATATGTGTCAATATGTCAGTGTCATCATTTTGATTGTTCAGTGGGAAAAAAAAATATGACGCCCAGCACTGAAATATTGGAAGCACACTTTAAAATAGAAGCTTATTTTGGAAATGTCATCTCTACCAATACCTGTTTTGTTTTTGTTTAGTTTTGTTTGTGCTTGTTCACTGAAAAAATCTAATTCCAAAGGAGAGAAATAAAATGGAAGAAAACCCACGGAAATGATACTCGCACAGCACACACGGTCTCGATGTGTTTACACAGGAATACAGCCTAGCTAATGGAGTTTCCGCAGACACATTACGTCTCAGAAACTGAGAAACTAGGAGATGTAGAATTGGTTGTTGGCTACATGCTGCAGGAGAATGCAATTGCAGCATTGTTGTTAAGGATCTGCTTTGCAATTGGAAGGTCAAAGGTCGCTTTCCCAGACTGTTGCACAGTTGAAAAAAGTATTGTCATTTGTCACTAAAAGTATAGTGTTATTAACACACCACAGTAAAGTTGGATTGTTGTCCATCTATCTCGGTTTCACATACAGTATATGCCTGAATGAGTGTGTGTGTGTGAGTGTGTGTGTGTGTGTGCGTACATACTGTACATGTGTTTGTGTGTAAAATGCAATAGATAATAACAGTGTGAATGAAATAGGGTCGGCGTGTTACTTTACACATTTCCAATGACATTTACTTTTGCATGCATGACATATCTTTCCATGCATACAAAACTAAACATTGCTTAAAATAATTAGATTTTCTAAAAGGTCAATGTGGTACATCTGTTTTTTCTTCCTACTGTATGATTCATTGTAATTCACAATCCTGCAGAAAACATCCTTCCATCGAATGAAATGCTTCATCTTTTGCTAGTTCTTACAACATCACAATTATTAGCCTGAAACAGATGTGTGAATGGAAAATCCATCTTGCTCTACAAGATTATTCATTCATTATTCATTTGAGAACATGAGAAGATATGAAAAATTGTAAAATAGCTTAGGACTCTACAAGCTCGGCAGAAACACAGAAATCTTCAAAACGAGAACAAAACACACAAATGCTGCAAATTCGTCATCATTACGATCGTTCAGCAATGGTGGAAACAAAAAACAATCTTTGCTCATTTCTAAATGAAACTCAGAGGAAGCCATAGAGCGGAAATCAGCCCCTTTGCTTGGTCCTGCAAATGCAGCAGATCCTTTGCTTGGTCCTGCAAATGCAGCAGATCCATTGATTGGTCCTGCAAATGCAGCAGATCCTTTGATTGGTCCTGCAAATGCAGCAGATCCTTTGATTGGTCCTCTTGGTGAAGGACAATGAGAAAGTCGACCATAAAGAACCAAATCACATGAGTAGTCAGTGTGCTGCGGAATCCGTAATTGATAAATCTACTGTAGTTATTCCCCCAGAAATACCCCTCACCAACAGCGACTGCACATTACCATGAAGAGCTCTGGTGCACAGATATGAGGTTGTGATGTGAAGGCAGAACAAGGCTGTGATGCGATTCAGAGCCCACAGTAGGCAGACAAAACGGGACACGATACCTGGGGTTGTTAGCCGTTGTTGGTGCTAAGATTGTGGGAGGTTTATGTTCCCTGCTAAAGAAAAACAGCCAGGTTTTTAAACAGCTGGTAGCAGGTTGGCCAGTTCAAACCAGCTCCCAGCTCGACATGGTTTAGCTGGTTGACCAGATCAGACCAACTCCCAGCTTTAGACTAGCTTGGTCATGCTGATTGACCAGCTCATACCCAGCTAGACCAGCTTACTGCATGACCAGATTGACCGGCTCAATTTTCAAGCTGGTCAAACTGGCATAACTAGATTTTACAGGGTTTAGCTAAATAAATCTAGCATGCTTTGATTTTAGGTGTGAACCTCAAGACACTGGAAGTGTAGATTACTTTTCAGGCACAAAAAGTGTGTGTTTGAAATGTCTTAATTTTTAGATGCTGGTAAAAATTTAAAAACACCTCAGCAGATAGGGGGTTACCAACCAAAACATATTAAAAAAACATGTGTTCTGAAAAATGGTGAAAATTCATTAAACTATTAGGATAATCTGCAGTAGTTCTGCTGGTGTCTAAAGGGTAACGGTACTTCAAACTATGGATGGTTCCTGTACTGCTGACTGTTGTCAAGTTCCAACAATAAAATGTTGTATCTTATTATCTGTTGTACATTTTCCCTGATATGAACCACCATCTATGGCTACAGCAATGCCTGTCGCAAGAATGTATGTTTCCCTCCATATATTTTCTATACGAACAATAAAAGTTTGCCATCCATCAAATGTCTATTTAATTGCTGTCTCTGCAGCAACACGAGAAACACAACGGACATAGACTCCCTCATGATCTCGGTATAAAATCCATTTCCAGATGATCGGCAGAAATGGATGGCAGTGGCGGCGGACAGATATTGTTATTAATACCGTTTTGATCTTTAAAAATGTGACAGGGAACACGCTGGAAGCAGTAATAATGGTGGCCGTTTCGCTGTATTGAATCGACGTTCAGGGCGCCTAATGTTCTCGCCCATTGTAGAAGGCTCCGTGGGAACAGCAAGCCTTCTGGTGCCGAGCAAACAACAACAACGCTTCCTACCGCCGCATCGCGTCTGTCTCCCCATTCATCTCAGGTCCTCGGTGTGGAACATTTTTCTTTTCTTTTCATAAAAAAGCCAAACTAGGGACTGGAGTTTGAAACTAGCAATTGCTACAATCTCTGTATGCAGAACATCAGCTACATGAACCTGGTGTAAACTGGCAGTAGTGATGCTATGTCTCTTGGCATTGTCCCTACTCAAATGAACATTAAATAAATAAAGTCCACCTTCGCTGAATGCTGCCGTTCGTGTGGGATGAAGATTTTAAAAGTACGACAGGAGACGGTCCTTGATATGACATCAGGGAGCCCAGGCCAGTGCATATACCCTTTACTCCCGAATGTAAAACCCGGCTATGCCAGTCTACCAGCTTGAAAATTGAGCTGGTCATAAGCTGGTCTAGGTGGGTATGAGCTGGTCAACCAGCTTGGCCAAGCTTTACATTACATTACACTACATTAATGGCATTTGGCAGACGCTCTTATCCAGAGCGACATACAGTTGATTAGACTAAGCAGGAGACAATCCTCCCCTGGAGCAATGCCCAATGGTCCCATGGCTGTGCGGATCTTATTGTGGCTACACCGGGGATCGAACCACCAACCTTGCAGGTCCCAGGCCTGTACCTTAACCACTACGCTACAGGCCGCCATAGGCTGGTCATGAAGCTGATCTTACTGAGTATGAGCTGGTCAACCAGCTAGTGCTGGCAGCTTTTCTGAGCTGGAAGCTACCAGCTGTTTCAAAACATACAATAGCTTGAGCTGGTCAAACCATGTCAAGCTGGGAGCTGGTCTTAACTGGTCAACCAGCTACAAGCTATTTCAAAACTATTATGTTTATGTCATCCAAGTGTGAGAGTGTTCTGTGCATCTCCATTCATTTAATTTAGTTTCAGGGCTTTGCATTAACCTCAAATGGCTCAAGTAGTATATAGATTTTGATTGTAGGGGACAGGTGATGAAAGACTGAAGGTGATTTCAGAGTCTCAATTTAAAGACTCCAAAGTTACCTCTCTGGCATTTAATTTAACTCCTGTCCCCTATCATCCAAATATATACCTTCTAGTCTTCAAAATTATTATTATTCTAAAAACCACTGTGATGCGGCCAACTGAATGTGATTTTTTTGGTAAATGATTCAATACAAAAACAAAGTATTTATATATTCAAATGAGTTAAAGCAAGTTAACGACCAGTACTCTGGTGGATTGCATAGTACCATTCTGTGCACAAAACATTGTGTACTCTGTACTCAATTCCTTACATTTTTCAATCAATTTTGTCATGTTCTCTGGAACCTTGATTCAATCAGTATTTCTGCAAAAACTTTGTTTTAAAGTTTTTCATTGCAATTTTGAGAATTGATATCAACTCACCATACTATGTTTATGAAGATAAATAATGAACACTTGTGTTTCATTGCAAGTCCGAGTTAAGGATGCATCTTGATTGAATCCAGGTCTGACTTCCAATAATTGTATCCTCAGTTCCACTGCTATTGTGACAGTCTTTAATTATAAGATATTGTGTTCACCCTTACTGCATTGTATCCTGGCTCAGATTGACTTTGAGGCATATAAATAACAGCAATATACGTACATAAAATCGTTATGCCATTACATTTTGTAATTTTGTCATTTGAAAATAAGGTTTCTATGTTTTAATCTCCACCAAAGTGTGATTTGACAGATCTACTTGATAACTCAACACCTAGAGTATTAAAAAAAAAATTCAGCTGAAGAAGTAAACAAATTTCAAAGGCTTTGGATCATTGCTTCAAAGATGGAATTGCAGTTATTATGACTCATAAAATTAAGAATCCTTTATTTCAGATCTGCTGAACATAAAATACCAACAATTCTGCACGGCAAAGTGCTACATAAGAGATAAATATTTTCCCCATTGTGGCCAGAAAAGGCTGTTACAGTATATAAAGTAGTAGGACATACATGTTTATATAAATAGGCAATGTGCTTCCTGTTTTGAGTATGACATCAGAGGCACTGATGGGACAACCAATGACAGAGGACCACCTCCCTCGAATGTGTTTGGCTGCTGGGCCGACTTCACCAGGTTCTGACACTCAGCGGTTGCCAAGATACATCATGAAGTACCAGAGGCTAGCCGGGAACCTGTCGGCCTGACCCAGTGCAGCCAGGGAACTAATTTGTCAGGACACCGTCACTGTCAAACGGCACAACACGTTGTTCTCTGTTATCCCCGTGGCAACAAGGTGGACCAACAGATGACAGAAAGAGTTTGTTTCCTCAGCTCTTCCTGTTGATCCAGATTTAATTTCTAATTGAGTAGTTTGTTGTTGTGGTTGTTGTTGTTGTTGGTAGCTAATCCACAGTGGGGAGAGGTCAAAATTTTGAACACATTAAACACTTAGGTGAGTGGCATTCACACCTTGGTCAAATATTTGTCTGAACTGCCCTTGACCCTCCTAGGCACGGTCCATTATCACCAATATTCAGAAAAAATATAATATAATATTGTTATTTAATTATTATTATCATGATTATAGAATTGGGTCCATAAGGAGAAGCAAGACAGAATAGTACTCTTAAAGCTGGGGTAAGCAATTTCTTTTTGATTTTCTTTACATTCCGACAGCTAGGAATGAAACAACTGCTCTTGGAAAATATCTGCTATCTGATATCTGCGACTGTCCCCGGACAAATTTTCAGGGACTTTAGTTTTTCATCGCTCCCTGTAGCGAACATCCAATGAGGGCAGCTCTCAGCCAGGAGGCGGGCTTACCTGCCTGTCAAAACTGTGGCGTGTGTCCCCGAGAGGCTGACTGGAGAGGAGGGGGTGGGTTTTTTCACCGCTGTATAAATTCAAAATCTTTCTTCTCCTGCCCAGATTCTGCTCGCGCCCAAAGACCGCTTACCCAAAACTTTAAGCATAATTAACCTTGAAATTATACAGGAAATGTCCAGGGCTCTGAATGAATGCTCATAAATATGAAAGATTCATAGTAATGGTTTGTGAAGCCAAGCAGTTTTGGGTCAACCTCGTCCTCAGTCCACAGAGACAACAGATGCTTTGGTACAAATGTATCAAGGCCTTGCAGGTCTCATTACAACGCCCAGACAGTTTGGGTGAACTTTATAGTGGGAAATTTAGGCTTAGAAAAATGAGCTTTAAAATGAACTTTAATGACTGTATAATACAAAAATTATGCACATTTGTTTTATTGTTGCCTAAAGGCAACTGGCAAGTGTCACATTCAACCACCATGTTACTCCTTTAAATATAGGAGCTTCTATTCAAGTCAACAGTTTTGTTCTCCAACATCATTAGTGACAATAAATACCCAAGTAAATGGAAAGCATTTTGTATCACAGATACTAATTAACACTATACTTAATTGTGGGCAAATATATCTGCTTGTTTACGTTTAGTGTATCTTGGCTGCCAAAGTAAATGAAAACAAGTTGTTACCGTTGACCCACAGTTTAATCACCACACTTGCATTTACCTAGCAACAAGCATGTCTAGACTCCATAAAGCTTTACTGTTGAGTCATTAAAGGGGCAGTTCACACAAAAATGTAATTAAATAATATTTCCACTTATCCAGAGTAGTATGTGTCCATCCAGATAGTTTAGCTGAAATGTGATGAGTTATCTAGATATTCACCCCACCCTTGTTCCATCTTTGTGTGGCCTGAAAGCGCCAATAATTTACAATTGACAAAAATTCTACTCTTTTCAAACATAACTCGGTGGTTACTCGTGAACATCCACAGAGAATATTTTGTCCATAGTTTCATTGTTTTAGGTTGCAACAAAAATTAGGAAAACTCATCACATTTCAGCAAAACTATCTGATTGGACAGATACTACCCTGGGTAAGTGGAAACATACCTTAATTTCATTTTTGGAGAACTGCCCCTTTAAGAGAAAACCAGTGAAAATTCCATCACTGTACAGACCTCCCCAGGTATGATTTTCACGAGAGTCATCCTTGGTCACCAGAACTCCCTTTAATCAGCAGGAACTCATTCACTTGATGAAAAAATCTTGAATCAAATTCAAATCAGTCAGTGATTGACAGCTAATTTTAGCTCCACTCATGTTTGGTGTAATGACGCCATTCTTCAATCACCAACAGCACAGCAGTAACAATATTGTCAAATAAGCCTGATCCAATAAGATTGCAAGGCCAGGCCTTCACAGGGACTTCAGGGCAAGGTTTAGCAGAACAGTCTCACCGAGCAATTGCTCTTTTTTTTAATCAAAAGGTCACAATCACCACATGCTCGCCTCCCGAGAAGCAAGAAAAAAAAAAAAAACCAAGGGACTTACCGGAATCCCTTCATGTCCCTGATCTGTCCCCCGTTATAACACATAAAAATCTTACTGGTGCCGGAATGGCTAATGTCGGGGTGCTCTGAGCACGGGTTAAACAGAATACTGAAGGCTGCGGTGAAGGAGCACTTTTTTAAAACTGTTCTTCCGGCTGTTTTCAGATCTGGCTGGAGCGAGGTTTGATATAGACGTTGATGAAAAGATGAAAATGGTATGTTTTCATATCTTTCCCTTTAAATGAGCCAGGTTTGTGTGTGTGTGTGTGTGTGTGTGTGTGTGTGTGTGTTTGTGTGTGTGAGAGAGAGAGTGGAGAGAAAGCACAGGGATGATGATTGCCTACAGATCGAATTGATTCCACCCGTGTCCTACTCCTTTTCCTGGATCTAAACTGGATCAATTTTTTTTTTTTTATGAACTTTTTCAAACTGAATTTATAGAAACTGGATTTGAATTACTGAGAGCTTGGTTCGTAAAAATTTGAATTATGGGAAGCTAAAATTCAAACCTGTTAAATTCAGTGTCTTTTTAAATTCAAATCTTGTTGATCCTTATTTTCTCCCAAGCACAATCCATTTAGCAACTTGTGCAGTCAAGACAAGATAATTTTTAAATAGATCAATACAACAAGTCAATACAGAACTTGTTGGTTGTTTCACCAGCTCTCTCTACCTGCAGGTTAAATGCGCATTGCGCATCCTGGTCGCAGAATGTCGCCCACTGCGCTGTACCTTGCGGACCCTGCAGTCTATGCCACACAGACACATAACACTGCAGGACTTAAACAGTCACTCAGCGTGTCTCAGCTTAGCAGTTCTGAGAAAAGCAGTTCTGAGTTCGCCCAAAGGCAAGCAACAGACCTGAGAGACCATGCGGGAAAAGATTAGACGTGGTAAAACTAAATTCGAGCTCTCTAGCCTAAAAGCTAAGCACTATCTTTGGCAGAAACCAAACACAGTTCATCACCCAAGTAATTTAACTGAAAGAAAAGGGACTTTTTTCCTTTTTAAAAACATTAAATGCATATATGCATTATACAGTTACATTTGTTCATTTAATTTTTGTTGGCAGGAGTGAGATTTCAACAGATTCAATCTGTGCCATTTTCTGAAGGCACTGTAACGTGTTAGCTCGCTAGCTCACATTTAGAAAACTAGCTTTAGTAACTTAAAGGTACAATGGGTAATTTTGGACTCCTAACAGTCAAGAGAAGAATTGCAACAACAGACAACCTCAACCCACAACACTGTTGATGCTTCCCACAGTCTATGAATATAACGCTTAATATAAATCGCTATATACAGTTCAGTGTTCTTGTGCACTGTTTTGGAAAGCTGACAGTGACAAACGCAACAGAGCCTGCCATCTTTTTGTAGTGTTCTAGTAAGAAAATGTTTGCTGAACAGGTGACTTTATGAGATCTTGACTTTGGTGTGCTACACAACACTATTTATAGTTTTCACTTTAGCTCACCAACTATATTGTGAGCAAGCAAGTTATTTGGCTATGTAACTAGCTGGCTATATAACTAAGATATGATAGTCTACTACAAACGATGCAACTGCAAATTACAGTTGGAGAGAAATAAAGATTTACGTATTATTGAACATGTAGAGACAAAAGGAACGTGTAGCTGCCAAATTGCACTCCAGACAAGTGATCACTGAAACTCTGTATACTATTGCTTATGTAGTTAGAAAACAATACCAGTTCACTATAACAAGCAAATTAGCGATTACTATTTAGCTTCCCGAATGTACAAATATTCACCTGAAGCACAACGTTTGTGCAATTGCAGTTCACATTGCCTATATTTATGATCAGTGGATATTTGTACTTCATGCTAACTATAGCTAATTTGCTTGTTGCTACCAATAACAAACTGTTAATGTTTTATAACTAGATATGTAGTTTCCACTTGGATAATACGCAATAGTACACAGAGTGTTCAGTGATTGCTTGTCTGAAGTGCAATTTGGGCGGCTACACGAACAATCTGAATCAGCCCCACGCCATTGGCTGTGGCAGTTAGAACCAATTTTCAACCAATGAGCTTTAATTGTTGTTCAGCAGTACAATGTTTTGATACATTTGACGGCACAACAAATGTACACTTCGAAACCTGAATTTAAGGATGCTAAGCACAGGCAGAGGGTGAGTCAACATGTCAGTGAGCCTTTTTCAAGGATAGGAAGGGATTTAACCTATTTAAGACCTTACCTATTACCTATTGTACCTTTAAGCTGCTACATTTTCAATTATAAAGAAATTAGTTCAGCAAGATATCAAGCAAGTAACAACATTAGCTAACTTAGCATCTGACGCTAACATAATTTAGATCTGAGGGGAAAAAAGGATGTGGACTCTTTCGTCAACCGGCTACTTAAATTACGCTCTTCTCTTGGGCTAAGTGCTGAATTGTCCAAAACCAACAGACACTACACAAGACAGTAGGCGTACTGGATTGTAAAGTCCATGTTCTCACATAAAGAAATAGCTTTTGACATTTCAAACAAAGTTCCAATAACATAAATGCATAGTTAAACATAAGCATTGAATTAGAATGTTATTTCTATCATATCAACAGTGTTCTAATGATGTTGGTCCTTGCCAATTTCAATAACAAATGAACATTCATAAAACTGCACCTTAGCGCTCTACCTTACCGCATAATAAAATCCAGACACGGACTACTATGTGGGAACGCAGGACTATTATGTGTCCAATTTTAGCTTTATAAACCTGAATGAGAAGAGTTTGGGGAGAAAGAGATATGGAAATCCCTGCTGCAGTATAACCGAAGTGTGTAATTAGTTGGTGCTGATTCTGGACTTGACCTTGTCTTTGAGCGTCTGATTTCCCCTTGTTTTACGCCCATTTCCTGCCTCCGTATTCTATCAGGACACCGTGTAAAATATAATGAGCTTTGCACTTTCATTTCTGCTCTAAATCTGAGCACATCTCAGCTATGGAAAGTCATGTTAATTGCACCAAAATAGGCGATGAACGAAGCATGGATTTGTGAGGTTCTAAATTGGGTTTGTATAGTAAAAAAATGGATTAGTCTACAGGCTAATTTTAGCATGTGGTTCATAGTTGTATATAAGTTCTTGGTCTGTATACACATTGTTTTGGGGAGGGGGGGTTGAAGTGTGGGGTAGTGGGGATGGTAATTGATGAATAACTATACAAAATACATCCTATTGTATTGCTATGGCAGTTACAGACTTGGTCTATCTACCTTGTGTACTGGACATATGTTCAGGGCCTTACAACTAATCCTATATGAATCGGTTCGGTTGTTTGTGGTATTACATTGATATGCACTGTTGTCCCTATACTAGAATTTGCGAACGTCGCTTTCTTTTTCTCTTCAGCAGAGCACGTAAAAATCAAGAAAGCCAGAACAGCTCCTTTCTAGGCTGACGCAGGCTTTTTGAAAAAAAGGGCAGTTGAGAAGCTTCTCCCCCGTCGACGCGCAGCGCGTTGAGAAGCGTGACTGAGACAGCCCCCCCCCCCCCCCCGACACAGAGGCGTGTTTGAGGAACTCACCAGGGGCGGATCGTCCTCCTGGCAGGCCAGTCTGAGTAAATCTCCTCAAAGACGGCCTTGATGTGGAAGGGGGGGGGGGCCTCCAGGGTCAAGGCCGGCGATCGATGAGCCGGCCCGCCTCTTCCCCTCTCTGCCGTGGGCTCCTCTGGTTCCCTCCACGAGTCAAAGGCTTTGCGTCTGCCGCTCGTCCTCTTTCGGGAAGGCTCCCCTCAGACAACCGCCCGTCTTGTGAGAGCCGTTTTCAAAAGAGGCTCTCCAGGAGTGCTCCGAGTCTGTGAGAGAAACATGAATGGCTCGATGGTGTTGTGATGCCACCCTCCCCAGCAGGAATTGTGACTCGCATTCACAAGCCGGGAAAAGGACTAAAACGCACCCAGGTCTTGAGTTTTGTGTCGTTCAGACTGGCAGCCATTCTCCACTAACAGGGCGGCACAGAATATGAAGTTAAATATAAAGTTTGCCACAGTGCAGTTAAGATGGCTGCTTTCGCCAAACTCTGTAGGCACCTACGGCAAATCTGCACAACAGGCTGCTGTGGCACCTGCTGGTTCTTGGGGTTTTCTCTCAATCAGCAGCTGATACGGATTAAGTCAGTGGGATGAAAATGCAGTTTTATTTCCGTAAGCCCTCACAAGCACAGCCCGAAAATTCCTGGGATTGTCAATGAAATGAAAGCGGAGACGTACCTACTCCACCGGTGTGGAAAATCATCTTAACACGCGGTTGTAATTAACGTTGGGCTCTGAATGTGCGGGCTGTCCTCACATTGAAAACGTGTGCGGGAGACTAATGTTCCCAGGCAGTTAAATCAGGGAGGATATGAGGGAAGGTTTATGGATATCGGGGCAATGGATAGTGACAAGTTGGCGGTGGCAGTGGTATTCAGCTTGACGACAGTCTGCTGAGCACTTAATGGCTGTGAAGGTGGCCGAGGGGACAGAGGGAGGGACAGTCTTCAGAAATAAAATGTGAAAGCAAGGCTTCAGAAGAGGGGTAGAGTGGGCGGCAAGCGGAGGGCCAGGCAGAGGGGCAGGGTGGAGATCCGGGAAGGATCAGAGTTTGGGAAGTAACATTTTGGGAAGTTAAACAAGCATAATGAAACTCCAGCTAATGAGCCGCTCTGAATTTAGGATGGGGGGGAGATCAGGTTCAATTCTGACTGACATGGAAAAAATAATAATATAAATGTGTCTAAAATGCAGTTTTCAGTTTCCTGTAAAAGAATATTCACATGTCAGTGTTCATTAGGGCACCCAGCAGCGACTGTTGCTATCAGTGTAATCCACCTTGTACAGTAACGTACCCTTCCCTGAAATCTAGTCACAACACAAACTTAATTTAAGTAAAAAAGACAATGTTAACAAGGAAGACAGTGTTTTGCCTGGATGTGTGTCAATTATTATTATTATTGCTAAAACAATATTCATCATCATACATTTTATTTATAAAGCAGTTTTCCAATCTTAAAGTGCTGTACAATTAATGAAAAAAATGAAAATAGCCAACATGACTGTGATGAAAAGACTAATAATGACGTTGATAATTAAGCATAAAATACATGTAAGACAGACACATTACAAAAGTTCAGCCAAAGCCCATTCAAAAGAGCCAGAAGTTTCATGCCAGTCTTACATGACGGGGGGATTGGAAGAGTTGACAGCTAATGCACATTCTCCCAATAGTCAGGGGCCTGGACCGAATATAGCAGGGTGGACACAATAGGTCTACGGTTGTCCAAAATACTATTAGTCAAGCATACTAGCCATTTTAATTTAATGGATCAATTACTGCATGTAAACAGGTACCAGTTGGCACTATTAGCTAACAGTCAGATTTCTTTTGAACTTTGTTTGACGACAAAATGGATGGCGAATAATACAAATATGTACTTTAAAAAAATATTTTTGAAAATGACATTTTAAATTGAACATGGTCATTTTTGCTCCCGTTCTCTTCTCTTTTGGGCTGACAAAGTGTTATGGAGAGATCAGGATCACGGACAGACCAGGGGAGAGAGAAAATATCACAGGCTGAAATCAAAGCCAAAAGAGAAACTCAAAAAGGCTGCAAGGCTGCAAATGAGGAAAGTGAATTTCAAGCACAAAATAGTGACATTAATGACTGTTTCTGAGAAGAACATGTAAAATCTTAAAATATGTATTTGGAGGGAAGTGATGGGAGAGGAGGTGGGGATTTCACAGTTCAGAGTTTGTGAACTGTTCGGTAACGTAAGCCTGCTGGGGAACATAAAAAATCACAGCCCAAAACTTTAAAAAGTTTTTAATGAAATGAAACCGCATCTGTGCGTATAAAAATGTGTGAAGATCTCTCAATTAAAACTTGTTTTAATAAAAAATTAATTGTTTTCAAAAATATCCATGATACAAAACATCGCAAAGTCAAAAATAAGGTGACAATCTGCATCAACCTTTTGTTTCTTGTGTTATATTTCTGAAAAGAAGTACACAAAATAATTTCATGTCATGTCAACAGATCTGACACCATTAATTGTGACAAATCAGTACATGCTTTGAGAAGAACCCTTATGGATGTACAGCAGCGTTCCCTGCCAAAGAAACACTTAAGAGCTGGACAAATGTAGATTGAATTGGCTTTTAGCACACAAAGTGAATAACTGGCTGTAGAGCGAAGGAGGCTCTCAGCACTGCTGTCTGTGTGCTGGCGATGTGTATGAGACCCGCCTCTCTTGATCAGACAGCTGTGACAGTGTTAGTTACTGCATAACCATTACCATACACGGACAGCAGTTCATCCAATATCAGGGATTTTTGGGTTTTATGTTTTTGGGATGTATCCGGCATTGAACAATAGTGTTTAAGAAAATATTAAGCTGACTAAGGGTACTCTATGCTGGTTTAAGGCTAAATTGAATACATCCATCCATCCATCCATTATCTTAACCCGCTTATCCTGAACAGGGTCGCAGGGCTGCTGGAGCCTATCCCAGCATACATTGGGCGAAAGGCAGGAATACACCCTGGACAGGTCGCCAGTCCATCACAGGGCACACACACCATTCTTGCTCATACCCACGGGCAATTTAGACTCTCTAATCAGCCTAACCTGCATGTCTTTGGACTGTGGGAGGAAACCGGAGTGCAAACGGCCGACCAGGATTCGAACCCAGGACCTCCTTGCTGTGAGGAGGCAGTGCTACCCACTGCACCATCCGTGCCACCCTAAATTGAATACAGTCATCACTAAATATGCACAATACAGGTATCCGGTTTCAATTGCACTCTCAATAACTCAAGTCAGGAAGCTGATGTGGCTCCAAAGTCCCTAATTGGTGGACACTCTCAAACCATGTGTAACACCACACCTGGAACTTGTAGCATTTACAGTGCAGTCCATAAGTATTTGGACAGTAGTACAATCTCACCTGTGTATAAAAAGGGATGTAATTCCTACAGCAATCACCGGACATGGGTGTAAATACCCTCAAATTAAGGGTGACAGTCTACACGTCACCCTCCTTTTAATTATTTCAAATCCAATGTGAGTACAGAGCCAAAAGCAATAGAATTGTTCCGCTGTCCAAATACTTGCACTGTTTATGGTGAAGCATATACTCTGTCAATACCACTATGATGAGGATAAGGTTTTTTGTGGCTTCATTCAAATGTGACCCGATTGTTTCCAAAACCACACTACCAAGCTCATCTTCCCCTATAATTTCTATATTCCCGGCTAACACAGTACATTCTCACAATGCTGCTACCATGCAGTAGCAAAGTTATAACATTGAATAAACATTCCAGTAACATGGTGAGAACATTTTGTGTTCGCTGGGTTTCTTGCACAATAGCCAAACCTGCTAAAAAATAATTATTCAATGTGGAAATGGCTTTTGAAGACGAGGCCGGATATGAAAAAGGCCGCGCTTAGGACCGCAGATAAAAATTATTCCTCATCCATTATTACAGAATTGAGCTGGGCTGCACATTAAAACGTCTACGCTCAATCACAGCAATAATATTCTCAAAGTGCAGACTGAAGTTTTTGGGTTTCACTCCAGCACCAACCAAGTGCTGAAAACTGTGTGGTTTCACAGCACTGTTAAAAAAAGGAGTGATATTGATTGTGCCCAATTTATTTTATGAGCAAATGCAAACACACTTCACTCCCATAAAGTCTTTTTCAACCATGCTGAATCCATGATGAATGGGAATGCAGGTAGAGGGACAGCAGTCCAATATAAATTAGCATTCAGATTGAATACGCTTTTAGATGCACAAATCTTTAGCACCCCCTCCTTCCGCACAACAGTGCTAACCAAACCAATTTATTTTACAGCCGGACATTTCTTTAAATTTGTCGAGGACACAGGAGAGAGGATAAATGTCAGAAAGGAACAAAAGACGTTGTCAGAATCACCTCACTTTCCCTAATAACCTGAGTCATGCGTTCCACAGAGAGGGTACAGAACAGGGGTGCCAAAGAACATGGCTGTTCCCCTTTGCAACAAACGGAGGTGACTGATAGCTACCGGTTCCGAGGCTGAGGGGCTCCGGTATTTTTTATCAGATTAATTAACTTTGAACCGAAACCAACCTTTCAAAGCACCAGCCAGGGGTATTCCCTCTCTAACTTATCAAGCGCCTTTCTGGTGTGGAAAGATAACGGCACGCTGTCCTCGGGCCTAGTATCAGCACCGTTAACAATGTGCAAAGGCCTTCTTAACAGTATTTTCCGCCATTTTCTTTTTTAATGAATCTCCTCTGATCGAAAGGCTCCGATCAAGGATTTACTCTGGGAGACAAGTACTTTTACATGTAGCCTCCTTCCTGCATACAAAGATGTTGGACAGTGGCATTCCAAAGATTCATTCTACAACATGGTCCACCTTTAAAGCGGTTTGCCTCTGTGGAATGATACTTCCTGAACTGCATAATTTAGTCACCCTAAAATCAATGGTCCTACCAGCTCCCAAATAGATAAAATCTCCTTCGCTATACCATTGAGTCCAAGCAATTCTTCCTTTTTTGGAGAGTTTAATACCACTTTTAATAGATCCTCTTAAGCGATTGGGCAGTCGGAAGGTTCCAGATTGGGAAAACCTAGTCTTCAGACACACTACATTCAGCTTGCCACCTGCTGTACGGAGGTCCCTATAAAAAGTTGCAAACACCCCAACGATCCACTTTCACAACTGGTTCTCTTGTGTGAATTGCATAAATAGCTGCTTTGGATTAATTTTGTTTTAGCTGCAGGGCTAAACAGTCTGTCCCCATGAAAATAATACTTCTGAATAAGTGCAGAATATATTTTTCTTTTGCGCATAGCGAGCGTGCGTCTCGTATTCACCTCAGTGCCGTACAGGTTCTCTACCTAGCTTTGTAAAACGAGTCCCTTTGTTCACTCTCCAATTCCTTCGTATCCCATTCAATTTCGCAAATTCTTTGAAGTATTCTGCACTGAGGTAAAGCCAATACATGAGCGTCTAATAAAAAATGTAATAGCCTCCCATAAAGTTTGAAGATTTGTTCACCGATCGCTATTAAACTCCAAGAACTCCCAAAGTTGTTTTTTTCTTTTTTTTTTAACTGTGAGAGAAAGTCTGTTTAAAGATAACAAATCAATACATTTACATATATGTTTAGTGCAGGGCGTCACTGCACATGACCGGAGAGTGATATGACACCAGGATGCAGAGAGCATCTATCTGCAGTATATTAATAATAAGTGAGGGGGAGATAGTGGCTAAGGTACATGACTGGGACCCGGTAGGTTGGTGGTTCAATCCCCGGTGTAGCTACGATAAGATCCACACAGCTGTTGGGCCCTTGAGCAAGGCCCTTAACCACACATTGCTCCAGGGGGGAATGTCTCCCACTCAGTCTAATCAAATGTAAGTCGCTTTAGATAAAAACATCAGCTAAATGACATGTAATGTAATTTTTTCCGAAACATAATAAAGCATTAACACTTTCAGTCCCAAGCCCAATATCGACTGGCTCCACCCAAAGCCCAAGGCAAAGTAGGGTTTTAATAGGGCCTCAAAACAAGAGTATAGCAGTCATTTTAATTAAAATTAAAATGACTTAATTAAGTACCACAGCCAATGGCGTATCAACGTCAGCGCGTTCACAGAGAAGGGGTGGGATAAACAGTGTTGTGGTTTGAAGGTGTTTGTTGCTGCTATTCCTCTCTAGGCCATTAGAAGTCCGAAATTACCTATTGTACCTTTAATGTAGACTTAGGAGAGAGAGCCGAGACTCTGAAATTGCAGATCGACCTTGGGACGCCTCATTGATATGGCCGAGATTTCGCAAAAGCCCGTTTTTGAGAGCATCAGCGTGCATCAGTCCTTGTTCGGCTCAATAAGGTCAGAGTACTCCCGTACTCGAGAGCTTTTTCCTCTCGCCACGCTAATCCTCACATATTTCAAACATCTGAAATGTTTTTGCAATTCCGTGTTACCGTCTTACCGCCTCATCTAAGAGCCGGGGAGGGATTTGTCCAGCCGTATAACTGCATTTTTTGGTTATTACTGTAGTTTGCTGGTGCAACCGCTGTGCCAATCTAGGACAGGCGAGGGAGAATATTTTTCTCTTGCCTGGCCAATGGGTAATTTAGATGAATACATGTACTTTGAATGCATTTTCAGAAGTATCAAATTTTCTTCCACATCTTACACAACGAAAATCACCATGCTCCTCTGAATGATTCTCAGTGGCTGGCTGTCTAGATTCACTTCTTTTCAAACTTTCTAAAATATATTCTGCTGAAACTGGCCAACTATTCCATATGTAATGTTTACAGTGTTTACAATGAAAGTTCTAGTTGTTTTTGTTTTTATATCAATCATCAGATCATGGCCCCATTTGCCATATATGAAACGCGTTACCTCAAAATGTATTTGCCTTGCGTTACATTATGGTGTTCACACTTCTGAAAGCAACTACAGCTACACAGAGGAATCCAATATTGGATTGCATCAATGTGTGTATACTTAAATGTGTGCACTGACTAGAAATTGGCCTTACTAGTTAAAAGGGAACAAAGTTAGCCACAAACAATTTCTGTGATGAATGCAGTCATGGTGATGCTGATAACTGGGTTTTGGAAACAATAGCCTCATGTAAGAACATTTTCATTTTCGTATAGACATTTCTTACTTGAGTGTGCTGCGTCAGATTCAACCAACGCTCCTGACTTCTGAAAACTGTCCTAGTTGGAGATTTGTGTTATAATACAGTATATACGGTACTGTAGGTGGGTTCCGTCGGATAGATGGCCAATGGGATTAACAAGAACAAGGGATGCCTCACGTAGTCGGTACATGATTGGGCAGACTGTGGTTCATTGCTTTTTTTGGAAAACATAATAATATGGTGAAAAAGTTGATTTTATTCCTCCTAAACAGTCCACTAAAATAGATTTCTGAAAACATTTGAGGTGAGAAATAAGCAACGCAGTCATTGAATCTTGATTCATATTTGATCTGCAACGCCTAGTTTGAAAGTTTGATCTGAGGTTCTGGACGGCAAGGCACTGAATGGAATGTGTGTTTACAGTATTTGTACGACAGGTCGCGACTGCTCGCGAATGAAAAAATTTGAGATACGACAAAATTATTCAATGCACTTGATTTACGAGATTTAAGCAATTTAGGAGCAAATATCTCTATACAAGCAATTCTTGCATGAGGCCCAAAGGTTAACAATGAATTCTCACAATATAGATATAAGACTTCAATTAGATTTATTCAGTGTTCAGAAATCCACTCTGTTTTTGTCCTTCATCTTCTGCTGCAAATCATCCATAAAAAGTAGTCGAGTAGTTTCTTGTCAGTCTGGAATAATGGCCCCATTAAGTTGCGTACACCCTTGTCCCAATTAGTTTGCCTCATTTCCACTTGTTCTCTGTCGTCCCCATTACAGGTCGGCTAATTTGATTGGGCTTCCGTTTCCTGTGAACTTTAATTATAACACACTGTATGTATACTGCTCCATTCCCTCCGTTTGATAATGCATTCTGAAGGAGGCCGGCGGGGAGAAATGTCAATGCTTCATCATTGTAATTTCTCTGTGCCTGATATGTAATCAATGAAAATTATTTGAGTGGTGCTCTTACTTCTATGCAGTGGGCAGTGAAGGCTGAATTTCTGAGGGGAGGGAAGGACTCTAGGGGTTTTCCAGATGAGGCTTGATATGGTGCTCGATAGGATCTAGTTTCTCGGTAAATTAAGCATTAGGTACACTTTAATGGCAGGGCAAGGGCAAACATTGTTGGGCTGAACGGCCTGTTCTCATCGTTATGTGATGTTAATTTGCTGCATCAGAACCATGTATAAAGCACCTTTTTATGACAGCACAATACCTTGAAATAACAGAAAATAAATAAAAACTTATTATGAACTATTTCTATAAAATAATCCAAAGACAGAACATTAATAATTTCCATTAACGGGAGTAGCACAGAGAACTGTCCATCACTGTATATCACAGTACAGTACTAAAGACTTGATGTCTGTTATTCCATGTACAGCATTTCTTGATATCTCCTTTAGAAAAACAACCAACAACATATATATTTTTATATAAGTATTATTATGATGTATTTGGTTAGTTACGTATATTGTTTAGTTATATTATATTGGGTAGCTGTGCCAAATTCAAGTAAGGCCAAACATGCAGCGTTCAAAATGATTAAATTAACGTATACATTTCAGCTAGCTATCCTCCCACCTTAAGACATGCCCCACCCAACATACTACAGTCAGGTGACAAAGATAAAAAAAAAAAAGCATTTCTGAAAGGGACTGCATTTCACAGGAGATGAGCCACCATGAAGGGAACAACACTGTTGGGGATTCATTCTGAATGTTCGCCCATTCACCAGTTAACAAGCAGCAACACCATCGATCCAAATGATACAGAAACGTGTCAGACATTTACAGGATTCCAGGTGATACAGTAAAAGGACATGTTGCTTTGTGTTGTACTGCTGCAATGTGTTTTGTGACAAGGTAGTTGTGAGCCCCCTCATGTATTCTTTTATGTGTAACCTAACCACAACCACGTGCAGCCCCAACAAAACGTAGCGAAACATTTATTTAAACCGAAACGGTGGCGTGTTGAACATCCTTTTTGCAAACCGTGGGCGGACAGACTGACGTAGTACGGTTTGCTCCAGTGGCACCTGAGAAGGCGTTCTGTGGGCTATGTCCCTCATAATAATAGTTACATAGGCCTATGTCATTATTGATTTGGGCGACACCCCGACATACCCACTAAACGAGAGTAAACTTACCTCAAAGCCTGTTCCAAAACGTTGCACGCCTTTGGGAGGAAACATATTGTTCAACACAGAAATCATAGCAAAACACAGCAAAACGTTTTCCAACTGAACGCAGCTGTTATCTGGCTGGATTAAAAAAAAGAAAAGTAACTCTCTAGTGCAGAGGTTCTCAATCTTACCCAGAAAGGGTCAGTGTAGGTGCAGGGTTTTGTTCCAACCAAGCAGCTACACACTTGATTCTACTAATCAAGGTCCTTAGCAACGACTTTAATTGTTGATTAGAAGAATCAGGTGTGCTACTGCTTGGTTGGAACAAAACCTTGCACCTACATTGACCCTTTCTGGGTAAGATTGGGTCTAGTGTTTGGTTCCATGCTTCCCATCAAAGGTGGAAAGTCCAGGGGTCAGAAAGTAGAAGTCCTGCCATGTGTTTCTCCCACCTATTAACTCATCCAGCTGATTTCACCAATTATTTCTACCTCTTGACTGAAGAAGTGTGCTAATTAGCAAATCCTAGGCCTTCTTGATGACAGATATGTAACTGTTTTTATGGTAGCAGGATTTTTCACGGGCTACCATTCTGGTATCCTGTCAGTCAGGGGGTGCAGTGTTTCTGCTGCTTGCATCATGTACACTGTGGCAAACAAGTACAAAAAAAATAATGACAAGCTGTTATGAGTTTGAAATTGTGAAAGCTGCACAGTGAAGGAATTAGCAGGACAGCATTGACCCTGTGGCAGTGCTCACCTGCACTGTACATTTGCTGCTATTCGAACCACTGTGTGCTACACTATTATGGTGTATAATTGTACGTCATTGCATAGCATGAATACAGATTTCTCGGATAAGGCTACGAGAAGAACTGTCAATCGATTTATATGGATGATGGCATAAGGTTCTGTGGTCAACCCAAGAGAAGTTTGAGGCAAATAAGCACGTCTCAGCTGCGTTGTATTGTATATACTGACTGCATGACAGCCATATGGATTGCTATGACTTTTCTGTAGTTTTGTCCATTGTCCATCCATTAGTGATAGAAATTGCACAGCAGCTACCAGGCTAGCGACCAAGGTATCGGTTCTCAGTCCACGCATTTGCATACGTTTCAGTGAGCCACAGTGAGTTTAGTGTGATACTGATGCATCATTCATGTTTTACTAGCCAGCAATTTACAAGATGGACACTTGAAAAGGCAAGTCTAACCAGACATTGAATTTACATATCTTTTCCCTACCATCAACTCTCAATGTACTGTAAATGTGTGAAGAATATTTCTACGTATCATTTCTGCAAGTTCCTGATTTAAGGGATTCAAATGGGTGTCATACCTTTACCATGGTATTCATCTTACAACAAGGACTAAAGTACAACATATTAAATACAGTGCAATATTTGTACAGGAGAATCATTTCTATTGTTTTAGCTTTGTACTGTGGCCATTTTGGATTTTAAATGAAACAATAAATACGAGAAAGCCAACTGTCCAAATACTTTTGGTTCTCTAAAATGGGGGGAACTATGTGTAGAAAGGGATGTCATTCCTAAACATTTTACCTGATTACCTGATATGGATGTAAAAACCCTCAAATTGAAGGTGACAGTTTGCACTTTAACACCGTCTTCATTGTTTCATTTCAAATCCAATGTGCTGGAGTACAGAGCCAAAAGACCAGAAACTGTACCACTGTCCAAATACATACGGACTGCACTGTATGCATTTTTAACACTGTGGTTGAGGGGCGGGATGCATAGCAGAGAGGAATATGCCTATCTGAGACTGCCATGGCTCAATGGTGGGTGAGCGGGTCCATTACCCATCAGCCTCAGCGATGTGTGCCTGTCCAGATGAGCCTGGCACTCTCCGTGGGCCTGAAGGCCTCCCAGGGAAACAGTAACGCCAAATCCAAACACAAAATGATGCAAGCGAGCAAACACTTGAACTCACCTGAAATCAATACAAGCCATTTGTTTCAATGGAGTTGTCTAGTCTGACAACGAACGGAGCGAGCATTACTGTTCTGGACCCAAATATCGCTCGGTCTGTCTCTCTTTCAACAACATTTTCCTGGTGCGTCCAGCCTCTAAATTGCTCCTATTGGTGGAAAAGCAATGGCGACCGCAAAGGCTGCTGGGAAGGAAGGAGAGTCTTCATAGTTTCCATGAACTATGAGAAAATGTCAGTTTTTCTTTGCTAATTAGCTAAGTTTTACTAAATGTAATTTCGAAAACCTCACCCATTTTTCCGGAAAGGGCCCAGTGTGTTAGGTGGCTCTGATGTCGTCATGGCAAAAAACGACATCACCCCCTGATAGCTCCCATTGCAGTATGTTTAGATATAGTGTAAGAGGCTCTGCCAGTCTTCTCTGCTGCCCCCTAACCCTCCTGCCATCATATTATAACTCAGAGTATGTTACTGATTTGACTCTTCATTGAAAACATTAGCAACCAGACAAATTCCCATCACTGATACTTTAGCTGTGGCTGAGAGCAAACTTAGCATTACCTGCAGTAGTAGCATGTTAACGCATACATGCACAGAAAACACATGTACTTTAATTGCAGAAAATGTATGCAGGTTCTCCACCAAATCCTGACGTCTGTACGGTAAGATATACCGTGGTAGCACAGGGATGCTGGGTAATGCTTTGCTATGTCAAAGCGCATTCATTAAATTTCCCTCTCCCTGGTTTCACATCAACAAATATGTCCGAGGAGCACGCTGCTGAATACCGGAGCAGGACAGGAAACATATTCTTGTTAACTAAAGGAAAGATGTAGACAAACACCAAGCTGTATGCAGTGTACGGTTTAGAATAGGGATTTAATGTCCTGTTCTGTGTGAACAGGGAGAATGGGACATGAAATCCGGAGGTTTGAACACCAAACTCCAACTGTATTTTGTAAAATTATGTAGCGAGTACCGTGCAATCTCTAATTATGAAACCTTAAAATATAAAGCCCATTAGAAGAAGATAATACAGTCTCACTACTCAGCACACCAAAATAGAGCAAAATGTATTTAAATGTGATGATAACACTATCTCTGGCCTTTGAAAGTCTAATTTAAAATGTGCAAGAAAGAAGAACCATTTCAAAAACTGCACACATATTATAAAAATGTGAAAATGCTTATTGGCGTCATTCAGGTGCCCCTCTACTGCCCCGTTATTCCAGTGAAAGGATTGTGCTGACGTGAAACCGTTCCCCTGACGTTAATGGAACATGACGGCCATGCACGATGAACGCGTCCACCTTCAGACTATTTATTTTGGCAAAACTACATTCACGGATTTTATTCAACAGAAGTTATTTCGGAGAGCTCATGAAATATCGTAAAAAAAAAAACATTATATAAAAATAGACACTCTTAAAAGCAGGCCAGGGCTGGTCAGCGCACACTCACATCACACACACACACACACACACACACACATGTACTGTATGCACATACGTGACAAAGACCAAAACAACAAGCATTCAGTATAGTTAACAGAGCATTGGCATGCTGCATTTACATTTTAGGCTTTTAGCTGATGCACTTATCCACAGTGCCAATTAGTGAAGAATTAATTTGTGATGAGTGTTATTTAACCAATATTTAACAAAAGACTCAAAATTGTATGTTAAGTAAATGACCACAGAGGTCATTCTGTTTTGTGGGGAAAGAAACCATTTGTGACTAATGACTAAAAAGTAGCATGTTTAAAGAAAAAAAAAACACCCAGTAGCCTCATATATTGGCCGATACAAAACAAATAATGCTTTATTTTACAGCCCGTAAATTACATAGTACTTGCTGTGTAAGTACATGGCTGCTTGTGTAATTATTATGCAAGTCCAGTGGTACATTTTACAGCCTGTTTCATAGTACTTAAATCAAAATAGTTACATAATAAGTACCTGGTATTTACCCAGTAGGTACTATGTAATTAACTGTAAAATAAAGCGTTACCAAACATTTCTACAGATATGTGATAAGTGCAACTAGCTTGACAAGTGTACCAAAGGAATTTCAAAACTTCCACTAAAGACATTACATTTTAATAATTTGGCAGATGCTTTTAATCCCAAGCAATTTACAAGTGCATAGGTCCGTCCACAAGTTAAAGCAATACATCCATAACTTGTAAAACATGCATGAAGAGCTGTTCTAAACAAAAAGACAGTCATCGTAGTCATCATAAGAGCAATTTTTTAAGGGTTAGGGTTAGACAAGAGGGATATCAGAAGGGGTGGGGAGGAGGAAATCAGGAGGGAGGACTAAGGTACAGTTTAAAAAGGTGTGTTTTTATTCTTCGTCGAAATATGGGGAAGGATTCTGCTGTCCTGACAGTGGTAGGCAAGTCGTTCCACCACTGAGGAACCAGAACGGAAAACAGGCGTGAAGGCACAGCTTGAATGTGTTAAGTTAGGGTTTGCAATACAGCATTGCTTATTCAGGAGGACAGCCTCCCAGTGCTCTGGAGAGGACTGGTCCTACGGGGTCATAGGGTCATGTTCCCATTACCATCATCGCTCATTACCCACAGCAGAATCTTTGGCCTTTGATTCGACTCAGTCGGTTTCATCTGAAGGTCACAAACACGCGTTCCGCAGATTAAAAATGACTTTCTGTACGGAAACGTCTGCTGGCAGGCAGTACGAATGCGGGAGATGTTGCTCTGACGACGGCAGCCGAGTCGGTGGATCAAATTAGCTGATGCGGTGAAGGTTTCGAGACGCCTAATTAAGTAGGGCAACTCAAAGGCTTGTTTCCGAGCTGTCCGTAATGTACAATCTCGCAGATTGCTTTCTTTGCCCCTTCAAAGCAGGATATTAGCCCTCTATCGCTGCCAACTGTAGGGGATGAGTTCAGTATTTGTCGGAGGGAGAATACAGTCACGCAAACCTCCAC
The DNA here is from genome assembly GCF_963514075.1 of Conger conger. Classification (NCBI taxonomy): domain Eukaryota; kingdom Metazoa; phylum Chordata; class Actinopteri; order Anguilliformes; family Congridae; genus Conger; species Conger conger. The sequence continues at coordinate 9,260,370 of NC_083769.1, forward strand.
TGGAATGGGAGAAAGGAGCGTTCTTTGCGAGCCTTACGTGGAATTGCCACCAACATTCTCAGGAAAATTTCATTTGAGGTTGATTTGCAATCAATCTACTCAGAGGAGAATCACTAGCATCGGAGAGATATTGAGATTAAGTTAGTTTATGGTATGTCCCTTATCCGTACTGGGGGTTACCTGGCCATGTTAACATGTATTACTGTTATTAACCTGTTATTAAATGTAATATAATGTAATGTAACCTGACGGGTACAAAAGGATATATTAGTATTTTTGTTTTCTCCCCTTTATAGCGCAGAGGAGTCATGATTAATTCTCTACAAAACAATAAAGCAGATAAAAAATAATCCTGACCTAAAATCTGAAATTCTTCAGTGCTTCTCTGCCATAGGTGCACCATGTAATTGACAAATACATAACTTTCAAAAATGCGGTGTTAATCGTCAACTATAGGAAACTATAGGATACAGAAAGGTACGGATACACTCGATCATCATTCTTTTCCTCAGGTAGTGCCTCTATAATGTACATTTTGAGTGGTTTATAGGGCCCCCATGGCAACATAGGAGGTGCTGCCTGTGTGTGTGTGTGTATCTGTGTGTGTGTGTGTGTGTGTATGTGTGTGTGTGACCCAGCTAGACCTTACTGGGGTCATATAGGGCACGGGAAGCTACAAGATAGATTTGTGTTCGGTGAGGAGGTGGTTTCCATCTCATGACCTTGCAGTTGTAGCATGGTGTGGAAATGCACTGGGCTGGGTCAGCATCAGGTGGGGTTTGTTTAACGGCTGAAAGCACAGGGTTGTAAACGCACTGGGCTGAAAGCGCAGGGTTAGAAACGTGCTGGGCTGAAAGTATGCGTTGGAAACGCACTGGGCTGAAAGTATGCGTTGGAAACAAACTGGGCTAAAAGTATGCGTTGGAAACGCACTGGGCTGAAAGTATGCGTTGGAAAGGCACTGGGCTGAAAGTATGCGTTAGAAACGCACTGGGCTGAAAGTATGCGTTGGAAAGGCACTGGGCTGAAAGTATGTGTTGGAAACAAACTGGGCTGAAAGTATGCGTTGGAAACGCACTGGGCTGAAAGTATGCGTTGGAAAGGCACTGGGCTGAAAGTATGCGTTGGAAACGCACTGGGCTGAAAGTATGCGTTGGAAAGGCACTGGGCTGAAAGTATGCGTTAGAAACGCACTGGGCTGAAAGTATGCGTTGGAAAGGCACTGGGCTGAAAGTATGTGTTGGAAAGGCACTGGGCTGAAAGTATGCGTTGGAAAGGCACTGGGCTGAAAGCGCAGGGTTGGAAAGGCACTGGGCTGAAAGTATATATTGGAAATGCACTGGGCTGAAAGCGCAGGGTTGAAAATGCACTGGGCTGGGTCAGTATCATCAGGTGGCGTTTGTTTAATGGCTGAAAGCGCGGTTGGAAACGTGAGGCTGTCCAATGAGCTGAGCGATGGCACTCGATCCAGGCCACCGTTCATTCTCGAGCAAGGAGCGAGGATAGGCCAAACTGGGCCGGGCCTTCATCACACGCGTTGAGCCCTTTCCCAACCAGGGCCTAAGAGCATGGAAGCAATTACAGAAAAATGCTCCAATCTCTGCATTCTAATGCTAATATCTCTCCTCCCTCAAATGACTTTGTATAATCTGATAATTGCATTTTAACAAATATGAGTAATTGTGTGTAAACAGTATAGGCCCATATAATGTATGTTCATACTGTATATTTACTTCTCAGCAGACATTTCCCCCATTCATCCAGAGCAATGTACAGTATTTGAATGCATACATTTTTCTGCAAACATTCATTCATATATTCAATATACACTCAGCCATGTCTGCATGCTTTTATGTATTTAGTTGCTGTCACATGATTGGCTGATTGAATATTTGCATTGACAAGCTGGTGTACAGATATACCTAATAAAGTGCTCAGTGGGTGTATATTAACATATTCATTCATACCTACCCTCCCTCAATCCAACAGAAGTTAAATGTTCTTAGCCCAACACAGGAGGAAAGGCCATCATTGGCTCTGGCATATTAAATATTGATTGACCCAGGATTGATGGGACAGAGGGTGAGGTTTTTCGATTAGTTACAAAGTGATTATTGACTTTGACATTATTAGATGTGTTCCAGATGCACGGTCGTTTGATGCTGGTATCGGAAGGCTTACGAACCTTTAGGCCGTAATTCAAACACGGTCTGTCCCAGTGACACTGATAAATCATTTTGTGTACCTTGGAGGTCGGCCTGATTTTTATATAAATCTGTCAAAGGTCCACCCACTCTGACCTCCTTTAACCAACGGAGGCCTAAGGTTTCTCAGACAACCGCACGTTAAAAGGCAGATAAATGTTTCTCAGTGCAGGTTGCATTTCTTACAGGAACGCATAAAGATGTCACAACACAGCACCATGGGGGAATAGGTTTTGAGAGGGTCTAGTAGTGGAACAAGGTCTTCGCTGAAGTTTGGCTTGTGTGGATTGGTGGCAGACAGAACATATACCTGGGGTTCATTCAAATTACTTATTTTTCTGCTTTATTTTCTTTCTGTTGCTTTTTTCTACTCCTAGCGCCCCCCATTGGCAGAGGCTAGAGAAACAGGTAAGATAAATAAATGAGGATGGGAAAATAGAGAAATAATAGTGCAAAGGATGCGCTGATGTTTTCTTGCTCAAAGGGAAGAGTGGGAGTTCCTAAGTTCTACTTCGAGAAGGAACATTTAACAGGTTGGAATATCCTGAACGATGGCGGACCTCGATCGATTCCCGGTCAGGGGCAAGAAAAGAAAAAAAGAGGAGAAAAATAAGTGATTGGAATGAGCCACTGGACACTCCTCTACTGGCTAAGGTCCCTTTCACCAATGGATCTCTCTCTCTCTCTCTCTCTCTCTCTCACTTTAATGGAGTCAGTTTTCATTAATATAAGTCAATTTCTCATGAAATGTTTTCCTTTTCTGATGCTATCCTTATTTATTCTTAATTACAATGTTGCTCATATTTGCTTGACATTCGAGTCCTTTCCTCCTAGTTTTCCGGGTCCCTCGTCAGAATACAGAAATCAAATGGGCGAATGAGAAAAGTACAAAAAAAATGGATAAACAAAACAGAGCAGCCGCAGTTTAAAAAAAGACCAAATGAAAACAAACTGAAAACAACCGCAGGGGTCAGCCAGGAAACAAACACGGAAATAAAAACAACAATCTAAGGAGGAGGTTATAAATAGCACAGCCATTTTGGAGCTTGCTCCCGTTGCCGTTAACACGATTAGTCATAAGGTTGTGGCGGTAATCGGATTGGGGGAGGGGGGGGGGAAGCAAACTTGATTTATCGGGCAGCTGGAGGCCGCCCGGTCTGCCTGCACTCGTCCCAGACGGCGCGTCTACGGGTTCGGCGAAGGACCCCTGCGTTTCCGTGGCGATACTCTTTCATACGAGGGTTTCTTTAAAGCTTTCCCAACATCAAAGGAGTCGAGCTGCATTTCCCCCAGTTTCTTTGTGCAGGTTCTTAAGCACGAGGGTACTTATATTCTGCTACACTCGGCATAGTCACAGCTCTTCATGGAGGGAGAAAGAATGTGCCACTGAAATCAATAACCGTGTTTTTTTTTTCTTTTCACAGCAATCTCTTAAAGCTGTGTTCACACAAAATGACCAATTTCTCTTGCAAAACCATAGCATGGACAGCTGAAGTTAAATCCCGATTATATCCACATTATCTGCAAATTGGTGTGGAATATGTTTGTGTATAATAACTCCCTGGGGTGCTCCTGTATTAGTGTACAGGATAAGGACAAATTATATTGACCCTCCTGTCTTCTGTTCTTTAACAAAATCAGTCAAGACAAGTTTTCTGCTCGCACAAATCTTTACGTCCATAAGATGTGCTTGGGTTGTGTTAAATGCACTACCGAATTCGACATAAACTATTTTAGCAACAGAATTTTGTACCCTGAGGTGGTCATACATCATGTTCAACATTGTGAGACCTGCATCCTCTACACCTCTCCTAGGGCGAGAGGAAAATTGATAATCATCGAGAGTGTCTTAAACAGACGGAAGAAATCTATTTGAGGCTACCTTTTTGTGACTTTTCATGAGTGTTGACATAAAGTGCTACCGAGCGGAGATCATTAATTTCACTCGGACTACTGTCGGTTTCTGGGGAACGTGTACAGTAATAGACTTCTTCCACAGAGCAGGGATACAGCTCAAGTTTACAGATAGCCGGAAGAGCTTTTGAAAAGAAATGAAGCTCTGCTGCAGGTTTTAATACTTTGCAGCTCACAGAATTGCCCCCCTGCGCTTTGCTTGCATTTAATTTCTGAATTGTAGCCCTTTCCTCACCTTCTGTAATTATGTACTCTCCTAAAATGTTTTTTTTTCCAAGTTGTGAACTAAAATCATGACTTATTCAACTAGTCAACATACTTTAAGTCATCCTCAACTATGATACACTGCCCCTTTCTTGGAATCATTTGTTTTTACCTTCACCATGTGTAATACTCTCCAAATTTTTGGTTTTAAATGTTTTGGCACTTCTTTCCAATGTATTTCAGTTCCTGGAATGTGGAGTTTTCCCCCACTGAAGAGTTCATTAGTCACCCAGATACTCCAGCTTTTGTGAACGTCATGAAATCGATGTGATAAGAGTCTGTTTCACGGCTTCTGCTTGACCAAGCCTGCAAGGTTGACCAAGACCGAGGATCAGAAGCCTGTGTGGACCATTTTAGCATCATAGCTTTTATCAGGGTGTTCTTTCTCAGCATAGGCTGGAACGTAGGTACCAGATGAATCCTGCTGTGGCTAGACCTGCCCAGGTTAGGTACTGCTCTTCACTGGTAAGCCCGGTAAGAGATGTTTCCACAGCAGACATGTCCAAGACATGAGCAGAAGGTGAGCAGTTTCAGCCAAGCAGCATAGCTTAAAGTCCTCAACAAGCAGGCCCAGGAGAGGCCTGACCTACCAAACCACCTACAATCCTGAAAGCTCCTCACACACCTCACCTGTTGTCTTTTCTGTTGCCGTCCAGGTTGACTGCACCATCCACGTCCTTCTCCGCCAACCAGGTCCCTGCCCAGCAGGACAATTCCATGTCCACCTGTCGCTCCTCCACTTGGGTATGGAAGCTCTGCTCTGTATTATAGACACACGTCTCCTCTCCTGGAGCATCTGTGGACCCGGAGCTGCAGCGTACCTCCCGGATGAATCCAGGTACACCTGCGGAGAAGAAGACCCGGCAGTTTAACAGAAGAGTAGGAGATTGGAGGCAGGCCAACACCACCCCCACCATCGTTGCCAAGTCAGGTTATTTGTTTGGCTTGCCATAAATGTGTCGCTTCACCTGCGATAAGTAAGACTCCAAGACACAATATAATTAAGGTAGAGTGCACACAAAGCACAGGCAAGATAAATTTAATGGCGGGAAGCTGGGAACAAAACCGTGTCGTCTTCGATTCCCCTCTGTCACACTTGAAAGACTCTGTACTCTGAAGAACCTGAAAGACTCTGTACTCAGGTGAATTTGTGATTCATAGTGAGAGATAAAGCAATGATGAATCCTTTAACGCAGCCTTCAGTGTATAGGTTGGCCCACTTTCCTCGCTGGCAGAGCTGTTTGGCTTCACCAGGCCTGCATATATGTGCGTGTGTGTGGGCGACTGGGCGTGCATTCGTGTGCATTTGTGCGGCTGTGTGTGTAAAGGTGTGTGTGTAGGCGTGTGCATATACAGTATACTGTATGTGTGAGTGGGCATGCATACGTGTGTGTGTGTGTGTGTGTGTGTGTGTGTGTGTCTTGTGTATACAAGACCCATTATTTGTTCATAATACTAGTTTCCAAAGGTGATTGAAAGACTAGAGGAAAGACTAAGTGCTGATAGCTCTTATACCTGCATTAAACACGCGTGAGCTCTGGTGAAGCCATGTGTCCCAAACATTATGGTGCCCTTAAATAGGGGGACTATGTGTAAACACTGCTGTAATTTCTACATGGTGAAACCAAAATGCATAAAAATACCCTTTAATAAAATCAGAGAATGTGCACTTCAACCACATGTTTATTGTGTGATTCCAAATCTAAAATTGAGGCAAATCAAGACATAATGGGTCTTTGTCCCAAACATTAAGGAGGGCACTGTAAATACAGTGTGTGCATGTGTGCATATGTGTGTGTAAACTGTAGGTGTGTCCATATGGACTGTATGAATGTGCGTGTGTGTGTGTGTGTGTAGGTGTGTGCATATGTGTGTGTAAACTGTAGGTGTGTCCATATGGACTGTATACGTGTGTGTGTGTGTAGGTGTGTGCACATGTGTGTGTATACTGTACGTGTGTGTATATATATGTATGCATGTGCGTGGGTGTCTCAACTTCACTGTGCTGCTTTGTGACACCTGCTGAAAGTCAGTTAAAAATAGGGCGATCGATCGATTCGTGCGAGTCACCTGTACGCGCGGGCAGTCATGGAGCGCCGCGGCCTGAGCCCCGCTGTGATGAGGCGTGAGGCGGGCGGGGAACGCGCCGGTCCTGTAAGCGACCGGTATGATGTATGACGCGGTCGGCTCGGCGCATCAATCACACGCCGCGCCTACAGGGCTTTAGTGAGACGCGGTGGGGAGGGGGGAGAGCAGAGATGCGCACTATAGAAGCTCATACCTGCGGGGGCCTCCACTGGTGGACCAGGGCCAGGACCCCCCCCCCCCTGGGGGAGTCGTGGTGGCGCACGGCTAAAGTAACAGACCTTCATGCAGGCATCAGTCTGTTACAGTTGCACACCGAGGACCGGGGTTCGATTCCCGGTTCTGCCAAACCGAGTTTAGGCCGGCTCCCGTGGAGCGGTATAATTGGCTCGCCGTTCCGAGGGGAGGGACTCGGCGGGGGTCAGGAGGATTGTCGTGCGCAGTAGTGCTCTGGTCGCCTCGGAATCACGGTCACAGGTGAGGCGATACAGCTCGAAGAAGGCGTGTCCTTCTCAGGATCAGCAGATAACAGCGATAATTGGAACAATTATTTTGGCTACCAAAATGGGAAAAAAAATAATAAACTGCAGCCTGGCCCGCCAAACTTGGATGTATCCTTTGCACGAGGCAACAGGCAACACAGATGCACAAACTCACATACACACACACACTCACAAACACATACAGTTGAGGCCAAAATGATTAGCCCCACAGGAATTATGAACATTTTCCTAACATTCTGCCCAATGCTTGCATTATTGCTAAAACTTGATATAATCAAACATTCACCAGTGCTATTTAGTAGCTTTTGGTGCATTTTGGAATGTAAAATACATTTTTAGGCTTGCTTTATGTCAAATATAGTGAAAAATGGGGTGGTCAAAAATATTGGCCCCCATGTGCATTTGTGCTTTCAAAACATATACAATCAACCAATTAGCTTTCAAATCACACCTGTGCAGTCAATTAGCTTCCAAACAACACCTGAGCATTCAATCAGAATTGAGCTTTGAAGGGACTCCAAAGAACAGGGCACTTGAACACATTGAGAGGGACTACTCTTACTCACCATGCCAAAGACAAAGGAAATCAGTCTTGAGCTCAGAAAGACGATAGTGGAGGCTCATAATAAGGGGGAAGGCTATACTGCCATTTCCAAGCATTTTACAGTGTCTAGAACAGCTGTACGTTGCATCATTGCTAAGTACAAGGTGACAAATTCTGTAAGAAACAAACCTGGGCGTGGTCGAAAGCGCAAGATTTCAAGAACTCTGGAGAGGATAATAGTCAGAGATGTCAACAAGAAGCCCCGGACATCTGCCAAGATGATTGTTGCTGACCTGGCTTCTTCTGGAGTTAATGTTTCTAGGAACACAGTTGTGAGGGCTCTTCATCGTGGTGGGCTTCAGGGCCATCGTCCCAGAAGAACCCCTTTACTCAAAGAGTGGCACATCAGAGCCAGACTGAGGTTTGCCCGTGAACATTTGAAAGGTAAAGATGAGTTTTGGAAGTCTGTCCTTTGGTCTGATGAGACTAAACTGGAACTGTTTGGGCACATGGATGTTGCTTATGTTTGGCGAAGAAAGGGCGAGGCCTTCAACCCTAAGAACACAGTTCCCACAGTTAAACATGGTGGTGGGAGCATCATGCTGTGGGGCTGTTTTGCAGCTTCAGGCACAGGGAGCCTTGTTCGGGTGCATGGCATCATGAAAAAAGAAAATTATATTGACATTTTGAGGGATAATATGAAGAAATCTGCTCTTAATCTAGGCTTAGGTCGTCGCTGGGTCTTCCAACAAGACAATGATCCAAAGCATACCTCAGTTCTTAAAGGACACCAAAACCAAGGTCCTGGAGTGGCCCGCACAGAGCCCAGATCTCAATCCTATTGAATGAATGTCCATGCTCGGAAACCACGCAATTTGGACCCGCTGGAACAATTTGCAATGGAAGAATGGGCCAAAATCCCTCAAGAGACATGTACCAACCTTGTGAAGAACAACTCTGAGGTTGTTGTCAGTTGTGGCCCAGAAAGGGTACACTATTAATGGCCAGGGGGCTAATAATTTTGGCTGTGTCATTTTTGCCTTTTCTTGTTTCAACTCAGTGCATCAATAAAATATTCTAATTAAACTTAGTGGGCATTTTGTCTTTGATATTTTGGAAACAAACAAACTATAAACACTTGTTGTTAATGGTCATTTCCATGGAGAAATCAAAGGTTTTGTCTGATTTATCAAGGGGGGCTAATAATTTTGGCCTCAACTGTACACAAATGAACATACATACACACACATACACCCACACAGAAACACACACACACACACACACAGATACTGTACACCCACACAGAAACACCCACACACATACACACACACACACATTCCAGCCCCCCCCCCCCCCCCCCCCCCCGCACACAGCTTAGCGTTACATGGACCTGATCTGCATCCATAGCGATCTGCTAGTCTCTTGCCAGCGGCATGTGTGTCAGTATTGTCAAAAAGCCGGCTTATTGCTTTTTTTTCTGTCTCTTTTCGCAGACAAAAGAGAGGGAGGCCGGTCCTGTCATCTTTCCCTCTCCCGCCTGCCGCCACGCCCCCTCCTGTTCCGCACGCGTTTCCCCTCCTCTGGAAACACATTCCGTTTGACTGACATCTGTGGGCGAGGGTACAGAAAAGCTATTAAGACGTCTGATACGACGCGCCTCTCTGGTTCCAGGGGGAAAATAAAATGAGATCTTCGCTTCTTATTGAGCCGTTTGAGCCCCGTTGTTGCCCCGGCCAGATCCCTGCCCCTTCCAGCTCAAACTGCTCTTGCCCCTCTCAGTTTTCCGCTGTCGCCCGCTTAATTAACAACAAGGAGCTTTTCAATGAGCTTGTTACCTGAATTCATTTAAACAGCACATTCTGGGGCCTGTGTGAGGGTAAAGCCACGCACCCTCCAATAAGTTGCAAATGTGTCATTGCCTCAGGCAATTTCAGGCAATTCTTTCAAACGCAAATCTGGGATAGTCGCCGACTCAAGGCAAGAGGCAAGGCAAGGTGACAGGACAGACAGGGCACATAACAACATAACATGACAACATAGGCATTGTCCCCCATGTGTAATTTTATCTCTCCGTTCCATAGTTCTGTGAAGGAGGACTCGTTAATGATTGCTGTGTAGGGCGGTGGTCTCCAACCCTGGTCCTGGAGAGCTACTGGGTCTGCGGGTTTATGTTTTCATCTTAAAATCAGCTCCCTGTTGAGAACCAGGCTGTAACTTAACTGTGCAATCAACTGCTCTAATTAATTAAGTGCAGAGTAACAACAAAACTGATTGATCGATTGATTGAACTTTTTATATTAACAGGGAAATCACCGTGACATGCTCAAACAATAATACACTTTTAAACATCACATTTAAAAAAAACTGCCTATTAAGGAAAGGGAGTGATTATTTGTAAGTTGCGCATGACGGAGATGATAATGATAATTAGACTAGCTGGCTTGCTCGCGAGTTTGCTGACAAAATTACAGTGTGAGCGTGGCAACTGGCAAGTTATACTGACCTACTTCATAGTTTTTTAACGGATATATAACATAAAAAGTGAGTAAGTGTTGTGTAATCGTAGTTTTATAATTAAAACAATGCCTTCCGGAGTGATATCATTCACAGTAACCGTGCTTTTCATGATAAGTTGAATTCGACTGTCGGAAGATTGAGACGAAACCATTTGGAAGTGTGTGTGCGGGGGTACTTTTTAAGTATATCATTTTTTCTTGGATACTACAATACATTTCCCTCTTTATATTTCATAGAAATTCAATAACAAATAAAGAAAACATAAAATACAAGACAAAAGGGCAGGGGTTCAAGCCCGCCTTGGGCTCTCTGTGCACGTGCCTGCCTCTGGGCACAGGGCTGCACATTAAACAATGAAGAGGTCAAAGTGCGGGACACAACAGTCTCAAATGGGTCTCTCCGGCTCAAGACAGATACAAGCCGAAGAACGCAGCGGGAAAGAGATACTATGTATAATATCTGTTTTTAGCCACAAACACAAGTTACTTCTGCTGTCCGTGGGCATGTTCAATTCAGACACGCGTGGCAATCGCAACAACCATCACGGCTCTGGCCCTATTTTTTCACGGTCCGGTCAGAACAAACCGAATTCTCCACGACATCCAGAAAGCGAAAGCTCCTCGCGCGGGTCTTATCGAGCACATCGAGGCGAGCAAATAAATAACTTTCCAGGTAGCACTTAACATGCTTGACCCGTTCTGTAAAATTCTGCCGTTTCGTTTCTTTTCGGCGTGATACGACTAGGAAAACATCAGCGCAGCATGCGCGCAGAGGTTACCTCGAGGCCCCGAGACAAATGCGGCTTCCTCCATTTTGTTATCGCCGATCGGGAAATGCGGGGGAGGGCGGGACAGGGGCGGTTGACTGCAACACACGATCACAGACATTAGACTGCTTTGTCTGTACGGCACGTAAATGCAAATCTCCTGATTAAAACGGCAGCCTTAATCTTCCCTTGCAGGACAAAATCTGCGGTGGCGTGATCACAGATCGGGCCTGATTATAAATGGAGTAATCTCCCTTCCTCACTAACTGGTTAACGTATTGCCCCTCCGATTTTCCGGCAATTTCCGAAAGATTAATTGAGCGCTCTCCTGATGCAAGTACTTATTATTTTCAAGCCATAATTTAACTTTGCTATGTTTAGCTTTGAATGTATATTGTATGCATGCAGGCTTTGGCCTTGTAGCGGTTAGAACGGAACACTGGGACACTGCTAATGACTTCTTCAACGCAGCTACTTTAGTAAGGGCCCAACTCTGCATATAATTAACAAGTATTTAAAGTGTGTTCACTCTGGAAAATGGATACTTTTTTTCTGCATCGTGTACAGCTGATCTAGCTGTTGAATATCAAATATAAATCTTTGATAAAAAAATTATGTTAACTAAAGTGTGCTTGATGTAATCATTAAACAATACCTGTTAAAGCAGACCATTTCCCTGCACACATTATTAAATGTGTTGGTCCTGTATCCATTCCACTCTCTATATTCAAAGAAGAAGCTGTAATTTTCCATATATTGTTCAGAACAAGATTACGGTTCTGTTTAGTATCGACTGCAAAAACAGAAGTCTTCAATTGCTGATGAGAAGCAGATAAACAGGTGTTCTCCTGCACGTTCTGAAAATTACACCGCTTTTTTTGCAGATGCTATTTCAAACACTTGACACCAAATCAATTATAATCATGTGCAGTTGATAGCTGGACTGAATAGCTGTGGAGGCACAACTAGCAAACGGTAAAATACCAAAGACAAATTGCCTCCTATAGTGTTTATCGATACATTATTAGAGCAGTAACAATTTAATTCCAGTTTTTTTTTTTTTGCTGATGATAAAGGCTCACATAGTAAAATCCATTTTACTGGAATTTTCCATCCGGCCACTGCTACTGATTTGAAGAATTGATTTGTCCTTGGAAAACAAATTCAAAATCGAATGAGTCGACTTGTATGACCACAGAAAAGGAAACTGAAGACCAACACAGAAGCCATACGGACAGCTTAGAACAAGCTATAAAAAATGTCGACATTTATGAACATGAATACAAATAGCCTTTGATTAGATCATGATGATGTTCAACAAGCGATTATTTTGTTTGGGGCATTTATCTCAGGAGCTTTCCTCTGTTTATATTAATCGCTCTCAGCACACCGTTGCAATGGCAGCCCGACACCCACGTCGCAGTAAAGCAAACGGAGCTTCGCATTTCGACGTTTGAAATAAGGTGGCGTGTTTTCCTTGTCGCGACTCCACTCGAGGTTCGAAAGGGAGGCCTAATGAGCAGCGGAGGTGAGTTAGCCCCGGCGCGCACCGGACTTTCCAGAAGGTCTAACGGATTTCCGGCGGTTCAGAGACGGAACCGTAATGCTCCTCCCGGGTCAGATCGGCTTTGTGGAGCGGGACTTCCCCCTCATTACCGCGACTGGGCTGCTTTCTCCCCCGGACCTTCCAGAGTCTCCGATTAAGAGGCAAAAACAGGGGGAATGAGCACACCTCGTCGCAGAGAAATAACCGAAAAAGGAATAAGCAGGTTTGAGAGGGGAGCGAGAGGTCAGAGAAGACATGCAAAGCCTGAATGTTTTATCAAAGCCCGAATCGCTCCTGAGAGCCTGGCAACAGAATGTGAGCTAACTCTGTATTTTACAGCCCGTTAATTACATAGTATTTATCGGGTAAGTACACGGCGACTTGTGTAATTACGCTTTACAGCCCATTTCATAGCACTCGCGTAAAACGAAGCTACCGAACGAGGGAGGAGGAGAAAGATGACGAGGAGGAAGAGGGGGGGTGGGACAGGAGAAATGGGAGTCTCACCCTGCCCACGGACAGCCATTAGTCTGACATTACCTCCTGCTCCCCACAGTGAAATAGGCTATTTCTCATATGTCACTGAAACAAACAGAAATGATTGGAGCGGGCAGAAGGCTGTCTCCGTGGCGGGGGGAACTGGGGCAGAAGCCAATTTTCCTTGGCTCGCCACATCAGGAAAAGAGGAAGGTTTGCGTGCCGAGGCGTCACTATCGCATTATCTGCGACGGGTCCAAGCCGGGCCGAGGTTCTGAAGAGCGGTTCCCGCCCCCGCCAGAGAGGACCTAGAGGAGATGTGAGGGTCCAATACAGCTCCCTACTTCAATCACCGCCGAACTGACTGATGCGTTACGGTGCAGCTGAAACCGCCGTAGATGTAACGCCCCTTTAGAGAGGAAAAGATTGAGTGCCTCAACTGCATACTTCTCATAGACTTCCCAGTACACAGGTTTTCAGTCCCATAGATACTGTATTGACCATTTTGGTTTTAACACAAACACGGTCTCTCAAATTGCCTGACTCAAAAATCAGTTGTTCACATTGTACAAAAAAAGCTAAATAATATCACCCATTTCAGTTGCCTTTGCTCAATGCGATACATGACTCTCCCAGTTCTCCACACAAATTTGAATGATTGAGATTAACGGATTGTTAAATATAATTTTGAATACTGTATTGAGCAGTCCCCCTTTCAAACACTACAGAAGAACCAAAAAGTATTATTCACAGTACAAACAAAATTACTATCATCATCCATTTCAGGATTCCATAGACAGGCATTTACGGAATGTACAAATACATTGGGTGGTTTTTCCCCTTCTCTTCAGCCTTTTGAATAGTAGCTGTCAGTCCAAAGGGTCATTATAGGGTCTTCGGAAGATAAGCAATGTGCTGTCCCAACCCGTCACTTAACCAATAAGACACTATCTGCTTTTATCAGCCCCTGTCTCCCTCTACGCTGCTGAAAGTCAAAAGGGCATTCAGTGCAAGCAACTGGACTTGTGTTACTCTAAGTGGCGATTGGCTGGTCCATTAAAGCTTTTTTTCATGGGGAATGTATTATTGTAGTAATGTGCAGAGACATGCACTCCTTAGATATTCCGCTATTCAAATGACATTCATGAGCTCAGCCTTGAACAATTAATTATGTTGTGACAATGCTATTGGCAAAATTTTGAGCAGCAACAAGTTTAATAGAAGATGAAACCCCAGCAGAGAAAAATAGCTACTATAGGTTTAAACAGCTGCTAGCTGGTCGACCGGTTCAGACTGGCTCCCTGTTACACTGGGGGGAACGGAAGAACCAAAAGCAGGCAGGGGTGCAAAAAAAATGGCAGGTTTAATGCAAAAGCAGGGGCAGACAGAGCGGAGTCAAAAAACAAGCCAAGGTCAAAAACCAGGGGGTCAGTCCAACAAGGCAGAGGTACAAATGTACAAAACAAGCAGGGAAGAAGAGTCCAGGGAAGCAGGCAGGGGTCAATCCAGACAAACAAGGACAAGGAGGCTAGAACTGGGGGAAGGAATAAAGGGCTCAGGACTCAGGACAAGACGAACTAGCAGGGTGCAACTGAAAAGGACAGGTATAAATACACAGGGGAATGAGACAAACTAGGCAGGGCATGGGAGTGAGGGTGTTCTAACAAATAAACATCAGGTGAGACACATGAAAGGGTAATAGCACAATAATGAGGGGGAAACGAAAACGTGGACTGGATTCACAAAGACACATAATACAAACGGCTCCGGACTAGGGAGTAGACAATTGCAGAGAATCAGGAGATGCAGAGACACAGAGAGACAGGTGCGAATACTTCGCTGAAACGAAGAAAGTAATCAGTGATAGTATAGGGAGGCGGAGTTACAGAACAGAATTGAAACTGGAGACACGTTAAGTGATATAAATTACAAATTTAGTGAATGTTAGTTTGACAAACAGTGTGTTAGTATAATTAGTACTGTACAACTTCTATGTTAGTTGGGATTAGTATATTTGTGCTATGTACAAACATGAAATGGAGAGAAAGCAGGAAGTAAGGAATGCAAGATTGGAAGGAAGGTTGAACCCCGGAACTACCGTAAACACCCGAATAGTGGGGCACGCAGACAGGGGAGTGACTGGGCTAGTAAATATTCAGACTCAGACATCACAGGGGAAGACGGGTGCAAAGACTAATGAATATAAACAGAACTAGACATGAATTATGAAAAATAATAAATTACAAGAATAATGATAATAAACAATGATGGTTGACCAGATGAAAAAGCAGCTCCCAGCTTGACATGGTTTGAGCAGCTCAAGCTGTTTTGAAACAGACAAACTAGCTGGTTGACCTGCTCATACCCAGCAAGACCAGCTTCATGACCAACTTGACTAGTTAAAATTTCAAACTGGTCAAGCTGGCATAGCTGGATTTTACAGTAAGGACTACTTCTCATCTATCACGTTCATCTGTTTTCAAGGTGTTGTAAAAACATTTTTTTACAATGTGTCTATACTGTATATGATTCATAATATCTTCTTTCTTATTAAGACTGAATGCCAGAAGGGCAGAGGTTTGCGGTCCATAATCTCATAATTACATAATAGTTGCATAATGTTGTCATTTCAGCTGTGTTTAAATATTTTATTGCAGCACAGGCATTAAGTAGAGCATAGCTTACTATCATATCAATCATGTATGAAAGTGGATCGACACATGTACTGAGTCATAATGAACCAATTAAATATACACTCTCCGAGTACTTTATTAGGTATTTATTAGTCATATTTTTTAGACCTCTACTGCTGTAGCCTAGGCACTTAGAGTTATGATGCGTGTTCAGAGATGCTCTTCTGCATACCACTGTTGTAATGTGAGGTTATTTGCGTTACTGTCACTTTCCTGTCAGCTTTGGCCAGTCTGGCCATTCTCCTCTGACATCTGTCATTAACAAGGCATTTCTGTCTGCAGAACTGCTGCACACTGTATGTTTCTGAGATACTCAAACCACCCTGTCTGCCATTAACAATCACAGTCGAAGATCAAATTTTCCCCCCATTCTGATGGTTGAAGTGAAAATGAACTGACGCTCCTGACCCATATCTACATGATTGTATGCATTGCACTGCCACACAATTGGCTGATTAGATAATCGCATTAATAAGTCAGTGTAATAAAGTAAAAATGTTCCTAATAAAGTGTATGTATGGCAATGCCCCCTTCTGTTTAAGGACCATGTTTGTAAGGTACTGGAATTCATACATCACATGTATAAATAAATACATTTTATAAATTAAATCAATAGATAAACACAGAGAGAAGATATAACCTTTCTTGTACAGGAGGTCTGTCAGAATAGCCTAGTGCTGTGCTGTTGTACACTGACATCTTTTCAATTATCCATTTAAAAAATTTAAAACACAAATTAACTATTGACTAAATGACTGAGGACAGGCACATAGGGTAGTTAGCATAGCCTGGAACTGTATTGTATCCTATCCAATTCTATCTTTGCTCATCTTACTTTTTTAAAGGAACGGTGACTTCTTTTTAATTATAGAAAGTGAATGCAGTATATTCCATTAATTGAAATCCACGCTAATTGTGTGTGCTAGCGCTATATTTAGTACGATGGTTATCATGCTATTTCATGCCTTGCGAATCACATTTCCTTGAATCAGAGTTATGGTCATGGTTTACTTCAGTTTTTTTAGACTGTCAAGTTTGCAGTGTGTATAAGCGTACAATAAAATCTTCAGCCTTCCTGCTAAACCGATGGGTTCAGGCATACTTGCAAACACATTCATTAGAATTTCCCATTTACTTTTTTTACTTTAAGTTTTGACTGATGCACACACTTCTAAACTTGAAACCATGAGGCTTCCAATCTAATATAGAATGTATTGCCTTGGACTAAAACTGACTGGTCATCTCACAGAATTCATTGAAATGGTATATGTATTTCAGAATAAGGAGTAATGTTTGGTAATTTTAGAACAAAATTGCCAAATGATAATAAGTTACAGGACCTAAAATTATACATGAAGGTATTCGTTCGGAACAAGCACTGATTTTATCAATGGGATTGCTTTGAGAATATTAATTAATTAATTCATTATCCTAACCCACTTATCCTGAACAGGGTCGCAGGGGGGCTGGAGCCTATCCCAGCACACATTGGGCAAAAGGCAGGAATACACCCTGGACAGGTCGCCAGTCCATCGCAGGGCACACACACCATTCACTCACACACTCATACCTACGGGCAATTTAGACTCTCCAATCAGGTTAACCTGCATGTCTTTGGACTGTGGGAGGAAACCAGAGTACCCGGAGGAAACCCACACAGACACAGGGAGAACATACAAACTCCACACTGAGAGGCCCCAGCCGACCGGGATTCGAACCCAGGACCTCCTTGCTGTGAGGCAGCAGTGCTACCCACTGCACCATCCGTGCCACCCTTGAAGGATCATCAATGCAGCCAAATAGTATAGTGAAGAAAGCCTGGATTTTGAACAAGCTGTCAATCCCACTATGGTCAATTACCATTATTCCAATGAGAAAAAAAATCCTTCTCAAATGATCAACAGCTTAACAAGGCATTGGTGACAATTTAAATTATGACAGACAGGCCCTGTGATCTCTGATGTATATCTGAACAGACAAAAAATGAATTTTGCCTTCAGATGGCTAAAATTGTACAGCACTGTCCACTTGAACTGACCTAATAAGGCCCACACGCATATTGTTATTGTTATTGAGCTTTTCATATCATTCTGGGGCTCTCGATTTGTGTTCCATACTGATCCGAGTAAAAACAATGGCATTTTTGGTGGAAATAAGCATATTGTAGGGTCTAACCGCTGTTTGTAAAATGATTTCCCACGTGACATGACGTCTGCATTTGCATAATTATCGGATGACGTTGCTAAATGTTAACACGGAGACCTGACCACAGGAGGCATGGAGGGGAGCTCTGGGAGGAATTGGGCTCTGGGGGCAGGGTGAGGGACTTTTCAATAAACCTGCGTTTTGTGGGTCTTTTAGATACTAACACCCGGAACAGAACGCTGATGCGTGGAAGCCTCAGTTCAGAGCTGTAGACACAGGGCCGGGGATCAGAGGGAAAAAGGCACTGCCTGTTTCATTCACAACTCATAGCCCACCCTGTCATCCATGTTTATATACTTTGTTGCTATATGCTGTTTAGGTTAATTATAAGATAGATTTGGTATAAATTAGGCTGTAGCATTTGATCAGACTTCGATACCTGAAGGAATGTTTTGTTCCTTGCTTGAATTCAGTTTTATACATGGAATGGAATGGAAAAGATTTTTACTTGTTGTCCTCATCTTATTTTTGGAAGTAGCTGAATATTAAAATAGGCATAGCCATTATTTATTTCAAATTGTGAGTGAGGGCTTACTGAAATCCTGTAATGCATTACAGTGTTACTAATAATGACGTTATGCCGACATGCTGTAATATAACGGAACCCCATTTGAAGATACTTTTTAAATCCGTCATGGAAATAGTCAGATAAGAAAGTATGTATCTATCCATAAGAAGAGTTTTTATTCAGGCTTTGAACTGTATGTCCACACTACCCCCATCAACATTACCCCTACCCCCACCAACACCCATTACCCCTACCCCATCAACATTACCCCTACCCCCACCTACACCCATTACCCCTACCCACACCTACACCCATTACCCTTACCCCCATCAACATTACCCCTAAACCCACCTACACCCATTACCCCTACCCCATCAACATTACCCCTACATCCCATCAACATTACCCCTACCCCCATCAACATTACCCCTACCCCCACCTACACCCATTACCCCTACACCCATCAACATTACCCCTACCCCATCAACATTACCCCTACCCCCACCTACACCCATTACCCCTACCCCCATCAACATTACCCCTACACCCATCAACATTACCCCTACCCCATCAACATTACCCCTACACCCATCAACATTACCCCTAAACCCACCTAAACCCATTACCCCTATACCAACCAAAGTCCACACCTTCCATTTTCGTATGTGCCATTATGTCTCTAAATGCTGCTTTGCACAGATAGGTATTCTCAAAGAGAAAGTGGACTTTATACCGTGACGTCAGTCTTATTTTACATTTCCAATGAGGGCAGCTCTCAGCCAGGAGGCGGGCTTACCTGCCTGTCAAAATTGCGGTGCGTCCCTGAGAGGCTGATTGGCCACAGCAACGTCAAACCAGTGTGGGCGGGTTTTTCACCGCTGTATACATTCAAAATCTTTCTTCTTCTGCCCAGATTCTGCTCGCGCCCAAAGATCGTCTACCCCAGCTTTAAAGCAATAGCTTGGTTCTCAATTTGATATGCAGTTAATCTTCAGAGGCGTGTTTCGAATAACTTACAGGTCTTCTGGGCCAGATCCTAGGTCATGGGTCATAGTTTGGCAACCCAAAAAAAGGCAACTAATTTTGTCCTTAATTACAGGAAAGGCAACGTTTGAGTTCTTGTCTCGTATTTTATTAATAGCGCCTCATAATTAGCACTGACATTTGTGAATAAGAATATTTTATCAGCCACATTTACATATCTCCTTATTTCTGTGAGAACATCCAAAAATTCCATATTTGCATTTGGAATGACATGTATCAAGAGCGAATGCACATCATGTCCTTAAATGTAAGGGTCTCAGTTTTCTTTCCGTAAACAGCTTAGCAAGTTCAGTCATGAGCAAAACAAACTTACTGTACTGTACTCTATTTGTGAAAACTAAAGCTTTCACTTGAATTTGCAAATCAAAGGTCAAAATGTTAAACTTTTCAGACCAGCTCCATACTTAACATGGTTTGACCATCTCAAGCTAGGTATTGAAACATCTATCAGCTGGCTGACCAGTTTAGACCAATTCCATACTTATCATGGTTTGACCAGCTCAAGCTAGGTTTTGAAACAGCTGGTAACTGGTTGACTAGTTCAGTCCAGCTCCATACTCAACATGGTTTGACCAGCTCAAGCTAGGTTTTGAAACGAATGGTAGCTGGTTGACCTGTGGCGGGGAACTCGGGGGTGACTGGACTGTGGTTGAATGATGCTCGCCATTCATCGCCCCACACATCAAAATGTTATTTGAATATCGGCCTGTTGTTCCAATCAGCAGAGATTTGTTCTGAAATTTGACTCAGACTTTCACACAAAGTTCCAATGCTTATACTGTACCACTTCTACATCCGAAAAGACTGCAACTGTACTCCAGTCTCACGATATACCTGTATGTTTTCTTAACTCTCGTCTTTTTATTCCCATAGGCTACATCTTCTCAGTGTTTGGACTTCGGGGCAATATTTGTTTTGTAAGAAAGTTCTGTTGATTTATCCTACAAAAGAGATGAAAATAAAAAATGCTTTCAGTGTTTCCGTGTTCTCCCCCAAAAAAAGTTGGAATGTACTTTGTGCTGTTTCATTATATCTTTAGGGTATGTGCGCTGCATTTCAAATGCGGTTTGCCTTTTCCTACTTTTATGTAGGTTTTTACATACGTACATAAAAGTCCCTTTACTCTCTGAAAAAATGAAAAAATAACTGCTAGCTGGAGATAACAGGGATGTTTGCCGCTGTCTTCCGGTTATGGGAAAATAAACACGCGGCGTTATTACCTTGGCGTCGGTGTGAAGGCTCGCGGCGCAGCCCGTTCTGAAAGGCCTCGGGCGGGAGTCTGAGGCCTGCGGATTTGTAACAGGAGGCCGCCTCGTCAATCCCTTCCCTGACACCGGGGTCATGCTTTATTTATCAAAGCGCCGAGGTCCACCCAGAGAACAGCTGCCCGACGTTGCCACGGCCTACGCTTTATTAATAAATAAAGGAGCCGGGCAAAGACAAAGAACCAAGGCCGAAAAGCAGATTTAGAAGCCCTCTGCAGTGGAAATCACAACGTATTGAGTCCAGACCGAAGGGGGGGTGGGGGTGTTGAAAAGCTCCAGTGTTTTGTTTTACGGGTATAAATGAATTTTTCGAGTTATGGAGGCATTAATCTTGGAGCAGTAAAACTGCATCTGCCGTCTGTTCCTTGGCACCGCGTGAGGTTTCCCCGACGCTGACAGGGAATAAAGAATGTTCCAGACAATAAAATCGCTGATCCATTTGATCTGCCTGGTCATTCATTACAATCCCGTTATTAAGAATTCACCCCACAGAATATGTCTGAGTCCTATGGAAAGTGACAACACAATCTGTATATCCTGTTACTGCAAACAAATAACTTAATAAACGCTATCAGTACTTATTTCATTAGTAGATATCGTCATCCTCTGTGACTCACACAGCGTCGGCATCACATATCGCCCCGGAGTATAGCTGGGTGCAGCTCTACAGAGAGCAGGTCAGGAATACTGATATAGACAGTACACGTTTGCTTTCTTCCAGCGACTGCATCATCATCATTTCTGTGTCTTGTCAACTGTAGCACCGCTGCCCGCAAAACTGAGAACACACACACACGTGTAATTATTTAATAAATTAAGTGATTTGGCAGGACCCCCTCAACCCGACCCTCGACCCCCACACCCCCCCCCCACCCAAAAGAAACGGGAGTTCAATTCCCTGCCCCGCCACCTTACGCAACCACTCACCTGTTTGGTTTTAACTGATGTTTCAAGGCGTAATCTGTACTGATATAGTAAGAGAAAGGAGGGAAACACAGGAGTGCTAATAGAGCTGCTGTCAGCCCTGCAGATACAGGTCAGAGCCACTGGGGCTTGCTTTCAGCACATGCCTCTCCACTGCAGCAGGGGGCCGCAGCTCAAAGTCTGCCCAGAGCCCAGAGGAATACCACGCCTCCCATTGCTCACAGTAGTTATTGCAATATTGAGCCCGGCTGAAATAAACCGCTCACACTAGGTTTTGAAACGGCTGGTAGCTGTTTGACCAGTTCAGACCAGCTCCACACTCAACATGGTTTCACCGGCTCAAGCTAGGTTTTGAAACAGCTGGTAGTTGGTTGACCAGTTCAGACCAGCTCCACACTCAACATGGTTTCACCGGCTCAAGCTAGGTTTTGAAACAGCTGGTAGCTGGTCATTTAAAGCTGATCATCGCTGGATTTTACACCAGGGTGATAACGTATTTTACATCGATACTTTTTCAGCATGTCCCATTTCTGCGGTCGTGTCCCAGGGTGACCCCAGGTTAACCTGTGGCAGGGGGTGATGGGAGTTGGACCGTGGCGTCATCGGCCCGCGCTTCCTGGCGCCCGGCGAGGCGGAACCAAGGACGCTCGCCAGCCGCCATTCGTCAAACGACAAGCCCGCCGAGCGCTCGTATGTCACGGCGAACAGCCGACAGAACGCCGCGATTTAGGCTGACGGACGCGCGACGTGTGTACCGCGCTAACCGGATATATCCCGTTATTAAATTTTAAAATAACTAATTTACATGCCACGAGGGTAATGTTTCATTAGCGATGAATTCTTAATTGACGTCAACATCTGAAGCAGGACCCCTTATGAAATCCGGAAGAGTTTGATTTATCGCCGGGGTTCTGTCGTAATTTAAAAGTGCGTTTAATTCATTCTGGCGGGAGGGTGGGAAAAAAAAAAAATCCACTCAAAATGATGCATTGCAATTTTATCTGCTTTTGAACCGGATCCTCCAGTAGAAGCGAGTAACCAAATTTTGCATATGCATATCAAATCAAAGTTTTGAATGTCCTCGTTATTCAAAACAGGGAACGTGAAAGGGGGCCTGGATTTCAGCTGGCTGAAAATGAGCAGTACCCCCCCGCCCCCCTGCCCCCCATCTCCACCGACCGGTGCTTACCAACAAGGTTGCCTAGCACCAGTTGCTAAGATACCATCCAGCCCCAATCCTGGAACTGTAGACTGTCACACTTATATCATGTCAGATCTAAATATAGAAACATGTTTTATTTATCCTTGGCCAGGAGAAGGGGGGGAATGGCTCGGGGAAAAAAATGTATCTTTCAAGCTAAGAATAGATTCACGTTGCCGTTCACCTCTTAAGCCCAAAATCTCAACTGCATATAGGTTGTTAAATGTCTGTGTTTTTCATTCGGCTGCCTTTGTTCAATTCCTGACCTTTCCTATTTGGATAACAAAGTGTCCTTTTCTCGCTTTTGTTGTTATTTTCGATTTTCTACATCCACAACCTTTCTAAATGCAGCCTGTTATCCAATAACATGCCATTTTTATTTGTGAATAGCTGAAAAATAATTCTCAACTTAATCTCTCAAAGGAAAAGCTGCAGATTAGAGCATGCCCAGAGTGTGGTGAATTTTCTTTTATAGTTTGATCACTACCTTTGATCGAGGATGGCTGACTGTCAAAAATAATGTGTGTGCGTGTATGTGTGTGTGCATTTGTGCTTGTGTGCATATTCTTACAATATGTCCTTATACTCTGTATTTATGTGTATGTTTGCTTTTGTGTGTGAGTGCATGTGTATGTGTGTGTGTGTCTACATGTATTTATGTGTGTGTCTACATGTATTCATGTGTGTGTGTGTATGCTTGCATTTCTGCGTGTGAATATATGTGCATTTGTGCTTGTGTGTGTGTTCATACAATATGTGCTTATGCTATGTATTTATGTGTATGTTTGCTTGTGTGTGCACCTGTGTGTATATCTATGTGTGGGTGTGTACATGTATTTATGTGTGTGTGTGTGTGGTGTGTGAGTGTGTGTGTACATGTATTTATAAGTGGGGTGTGTGTGCGGTGTGTGCGTGTGTGTACACGTTTTTATGTGTGTGGGGTGTGTGTGTGTTCTTGTATTTATGTTTGTGGTGTGTGTGTGTGTGTGTGTGTGTGGTGTGTGTGTGGTGTATGTGTGTGTGTGTGTGTGTATGTGTGTGTATATGTGTATATTTGTATTCAAATACATCCTTGCCGTTTCCAAGCAGCCCTATCTGAAGAGGAAATCTCTTCCCTCTGCGAGACTTGCATTCTTCACAGGGTCGGGCCAGTGCCCATGGGCTGCTTTCATATACGGGATCATCTCTTCTTCTCTCATCCGTTCTCTTCTCTCTTCTCCTTTCTTTTCTTCTCTTCTCTGTCAATAACCTCACCCCACCCACTCCTCTTTCGTGTGTCTTGCCAACACGAAGAACTGATTTAACTCTCATCCCATGCCTTCACTCACAGGACATCTTGATAAGTCTTGTCAATAAGGAGGAGAAACGTGCCTGTTACGCCCCTGTGTGCCAAAAGGGGGCGGTGTTCCATAATCCTCTGCAGGGGCGGAATTACTTTTTTCAGGCTAACGCGCTCCATACAGGATTAACGAACAGCGCCCCCTTTTGGCACACAGCGACGTGACAATCCCAATTTGTTATGCATTTTTGTGAATTAAAAAGCCTGGATGATGCTTTTGGAGCTTTTACTGCCTTGAAGCTCCCGTAATTGTCCTCCCCTATGGGAATTCCTGTGCTGTTCCTGCGATGTTGTAGTGCTTGTGGACAAGCATGTCTATGCAGCCGTGGTCCTCCCGTTTGATCAGTCGTAGCTCAGCAGGCCCATACTCCGCCAGTGTACATGTGCATAGACACATTAGGTAAGGGACAGCTGCCAACCGTGATCAGAATAGTCAGATAGGCAGTCGTCTTGTTTGGTTGATTCATTAGTCAGCCTAGCTCTTTTCTTCTAGCTCTGTTTGGTTTTTGTTTATTTCATTTTTTCGGCAACATCCGTGTCCCTTGGCCTTGTGACCTAGATGTGCTTTTGGTTTTTTGTGTAAATACCCGTTAAAATGTAAATAGCACTTCACTTGCCCTTTTTTTGTTTAATATACAACTTGATTGCGCTTTCAATCTTGTCTGGTTCTCATTATTTGCACACAGTTGTGCACAGTTAGCAGGTGGGTGAGGAAGGGAGGGGCCAAGTAGTGTAGAGCTTTATATGTAAGCGACAGAATTTAGACGGTTATTCGTGCCTTGATGGGGAACAAGTTTAGGGTTTATTTGTGTTAACAAGCAGGTGTACTGAATAAAGTGACCAGTGAGTATCCATCCATCCATTATCCTAACCCGCTTATCCTGAACAGGGTCGCAGGGGGGCTGGAGCCTATCCCAGCATACATTGGGCGAAAGGCAGGAATACATCCTGGACAGGTCGCCAGGGGCACACACACAGGGGCATACTCATACTCATACTCATACTCATACTCATACCCATACTCATACTCATACCCATACTCATACTCATACCCATACCTATGGGCAATTTAGACTCTCCGATCAGCCTAACCTGCATGTCTTTGGACTGTGGGAGGAAACCGGAGTACCCGGAGGAAACCCACGCAGACATGGGGAGAACATGCAAACTCCACACAGATAGGCCCCGGCCGACGGGGATTCGAACCCAGGACCTCCTTGCTGTGAGGCGGCAGTGCTACCCACTGCACCATCCGTGCCGCCACCAGTGAGTATACAAAATGTAAATTAGTTACATCAAAAATATCCAGCCATTCTGTTATTATATAGTGGAAGTTGTCTTCCTTTTGTATCGCAATTGTTTTAAGAAACTGAAACAATGACTTGTTCGCATATTTTTGGAGAGAATGTCTTACTTATTTCTTTATTGTAACTTAAGAAACAACAGACTGTGTTTTGAAGCACACTTCACTTGCATTCATCCAAAACTAAACCTCACGGCAACATTCGGGATACATGCTAATTCAACCCAGGTCAATATCTTAGAAGACTTCCCGTGATCAGATTTTCGAATTGCTAGCAAGCCAACAACAGCCTAACAGACACTTGCTGGGAAGTTAGACTGGGGGTTAAAAGTGCAGCCAGAATGGCCTGCATGTACCCTGGCATACAGTCCAACAGTATATCTGGAGTTCTACAGGAGGACTGTAACACCACTCGACCATGAGAAACATACGTTTAGCTGATGGAAACCTCGGTCTTAGCCATTGTTCCAGAAAATCTCCTAAATGCTCAGTCTGGCTCAGTTATGCTGAGTGAGGAGGCCATAATGCCATTCAGATAACATCAAGGCTCCTCAGACTGTTAAAAGCTACTCATAGTCTGTGGATGGGGTAATTACCTTATTGAAAAAAAACTCCTCTGCACAGGAAAGAAATGCTTTCACATGTGGTGAAGATGAACACCATTAAATAGTGATTGACATTGACCTTTCCTTCTAAGGGAATAAGAATGTTAAAATCATGCATGGAAAATGGTGCTCCACACCATTACAGAACCGCCAGAACATTTCACTTATTCCATTTCCATACTTTTCGTATGAATTACCTGTATGAATGAAATCGCTAAAGAGGACCTCGACATTTATCTAGATTTACAAACCAAGTTTGACACAGGAATATATTAATACATAATGGCAGGTACAGGCCATTCAAGCCCCCCTAGGCCCTGTGGAAAAAGAGAGGCATTCTCAGTGGACGCCTCATCAGGCTGGGCAATATGGAGTCGGAATAAGATGAGTTTGAAACTGGGCTACTGCCTCGTGCTAGCCACAAAAGTTTATTAAGACATAGCACCCTTCACTTCCTGGTTTGGGGGCTTTCTGTCACTGGATTAATCATTAAAATGAGTCATTGGAGCAAGGTTGCGAACAGAACTGGTTGGATTACATTTGACCAATCACCCAGACAGCGGGTTGCCCAAGGCCTCGCCGCATTCTACATTGTCTCCCGTGAAGCAACCGCCAGAAAGACGGCAAGCGGTTTTTTTAACCCTTCCCGCGGCCTCCACACGCCCGGTTACCGCACCAGCCGAGCAGCGGATTTGAGCCGGAAGGCACCGACGAACCGGGGAAACCAAGAAACACATTTCAGTTTCGTTTTTTTAAGGCGTAATATATTCTCCGGACGGCACATTTGAGGGGCCCTGCAGTGGTCCTGGGGTTTTCCGGTGTGTTCCAGAGGTCGGCTCCTGGGTCATAAACAAAACAAATCGATCGTTTGCTGGCGGCCCTGGGCTGTTTCAGACAGCGGGTTAGGGGGTGTAGGGGGGTGTAAGGGGGTGTAGGGGAGTCTAGGGGGCTGTAGGGGGGTGTAGGGTGTAGCCTGCCGACATCGCGACGGCAGAGGGCAGGAGGGCAGACTGGCTCGCTCGGTTCAAAGCTGGTTTTCCGCAGAGCAGCCGCAGTCAATCGGCAGCACCGCGGCAGGGGCGGCCAGGGAGCACGAGGCAAGCTGTCGAAAGCAACGAATGCAGGCGCGACGACGTCTGAATATTTAAACGCCAGCGGAGACAAAGTAATTATGAGACACAGCCAGCTATTGTACATAATGTATTAATAACTAATAGGATTTGGAGAGACTTATGGGTCCTTAACACTGAGGAAGGAGTGCTGCGGCATATTAAAAAGTGTTCCGGGGCGAGATTACGGGGTATTTTCTTTTCTCCCGCGTTCGGCCGGCGCTTCCCGGACTGATCGGCCTTTTGTCTCTGCGTTTTGTTTCGCCCCGTCCCGACTCGGAGAGTCTTCCTTCGCCATCCCATTGTTCACATCCTGGCACCCTCCGCAGTCGCCTTCCCAACCCACCCAAGGAAGCGAAATTACCGCCGGGAATTAATTCGCCCGAGCTCAAGGTGAGGCGTTTGACACTGTTCCCCCCTGATTTATCAGGCTGACCCAATTACCCATGCTTGCAGGCCCCCACCAACAGCGTCAAGTCTACATTCATTTCACTATTCAAAGAGTCCTGAAGCCCTTTGACTGCTTCTGAAAGGGAGGCGGCGGCGGTGTAATTCAGCGATGTCGATACTGTGTATTCATGGGCTATTTCGGTCCAAGTCGGCATTCTTTCAGAGAAATGTGTCTTAGTTCTGGGGCCGCTGCGGAGTCGATTGGAAGCTGGAGAGGGAGAAATGGCCCTCTCTAAAAACACATGTCCTTTACTCTCATATCTATCTGCTCCCGCGCCTCCATTTATTTGAAGGGTTTCTGGGGGCATGTCCATCACTGTTCCACCACACCGCAAACAGGAAATGATACCAGTCGGACGGGGGGAGTTCGGCACTTAAATCGCACATTCCTACCCCATTTGGTAGGACTTAAGGGTCTTATCATCATAATGTCCTATTGTAGCTTCTGCCGGCTTCACTTTTGGGGAAATCGTGCCGCCAAAAAGCCATTTCGGTGTCAGCTAAAGGGGAAGAAAACCACACAATCTTCCGTAGGCAAAGGTTAGACAAGATTTCCTTCTGTTTTTTTGTGCTTTTAAGCACCTTGGCTGATTTACAGAGAAGGAGCAGTTAACAGCAACCAGGCCCCTCAGCTGGGAATTCAAATTCCGAAAGTGCCCTTCTTTGCACCAGCCGAACAGATGTTACACCTGTTTTTTTTTTCTCCCATAGTCTGAAGTGTTTTATAGACCATAAAATATACGCCCAAATGCAAACTCCCATTCCACTCTGGCATCTTCAAATTCTTCGTCTTTCCAGAAAAGCATCTATACTGTATAATACTTAGATGGCCCACTTCCACAACCTTAATGCCCTTTACATACAAAGGAAAAGCTGCATTGCCATCAGAGGCAATTCAGTATAATGCTGATTCTGATTCTGAAAGAGAGCCAACATGGCTGCCGACTGTTATTTAGGGGGTCATCCTCTGTAGGCAAAGGGCAGAGATAAACAGAAGCCATTTTCTTACCATTCAGAGAAAGTATCCAAGAAGCAAATTAACAAGGATCAAACCTGGAGGGGTCAAATGCATACTGGAAATGGTTTAACACTTCCTTAAAAGACAAAGGGTCATACCCTAGTGTACAATCCAGAAATTACCAGCTTCAAATAGCAGCTACCCGCTGTTCAAAAACATAGCTTGCGCTGGTTAAACCATGTTGAGTATGCAGCTGGTCTGAACCGATCAACCAGCCACCAGCTGTTTCAAAAGTGTTTTATATATATTTATAAGCAACTTCAAATAATTGAGCTCTGCTGTCTTGCTTTCTGTGATGTTTCAGTTTCTCTTAGTGTGTCTCAGCTAACTTTGTAGTGGTCAGTTCTCTCGCACTGTGCTCGGACAGTGTGCAACAGTGCTCTGAGCTGCTCAAAATGAGCACAGCTGTATCATAAGAAGGTCAGATCAAAGAGGCTTCAGCCAGTGAGATGGTTTAACAACATTTCAAGATTTTCTGACAGAAGAAACACATATTAGAATGTCTGCTGATGTCTGTGCTGTAGTTTTGAAGATCTTGACTTGGATCCGGAGTCAACATTGGACTGATCCACTCAATGAACTTATAACTCCCTGTTGCAAAAACAGAGACTTGATTTTTTGGAAACATTGTATTGGGCTGCATAGTTAAACCAGTTCCTGGAGTTCTACCTTTCTGTAGATTTTCACTCTAACCTTAACAAAGTACATCTCATTCACCAGCTAGAGATCTCATTGAGCTGCTAATTAGTACAATTAGGTATACCAAATTAGGTCTGAAATGAAAATATACAGGAAAGTCGATCTCCAGGAACAGGGTTGGGCAGCAATGTAGTCTTTACACAGAAATCTCATCAGCGCTTAGCAACCTAATCCTCATAACCTGATTGGTCTCCTCTGACTTTGCTAATGTCCTCTATTTCTGTAATTATGTGACTTGGTTTCAGTCAGTTTCTTGGAAGATTAAGTTCAAATTCATGAACGTGCCACGGTCTGTGTCCCTGATTGCGTTCACTGAATTTATATGGTAATGAGTAATAATATGTCCTAAGTCGATTGGCCTAAGGCACTGTTCTCTGTACCCGCAGGCAAATCTCAAATTTAAGACTCTTTTTTTTTTTCTTTCTTTAATCACTTTAGTGGTGGAATAAAAACTGTACGGGCGCTACTGTATTAGCCCACATTTCTGTTCCTGGTAGTACAGAGCCTCTCTGGCTGGTGTTCCGGTAGTTTCTTGGAAACGGACAGCTCAGTGCTGACACCTGTGACACAGCAGTGTGTGCAGACACTGAGACTGAAAGCCAAGATTTTCCCCTTACGGATGACGCCAGGAAATAATAACGCTTACAGATGAATGTATTCGTTGTGTAACATTATTGCCATTTGGCAGACGCTCTTATCCAGAGCGATGTACAGTTGATTAGACTAAGCAGGAGACAATCCTCCCCTGGAGCAATGCAGGGTTAAGGGCCTTGCTCAAGGGTCCAACGGCTGTGCGGATCTTATTGCGGTAACACCGGGATTAGAACCACTGACCTTGCGTGTCCCAGTCATTTACCTTAACCACTACACTACAGGCCGCCCCGTAAAGATTTTCATTTATGCCACATAGTAACCGACCAGATGGTTTTTCTGCTTCAGCACAAAACTAAGCCCATTTGCTCACTTCAGATTACATTACATTATATGTTATTTAGCTGACCCTTTTTACCCAAAGTGACTTACAGTTGATTTAGACGAAGCAGAAGACAATCCTCCCCTGGAGCAATGCAGGGTTAAAGGCCTTGCTCAAGGGCCCAACGGCTGTGCGGATCTTATTGTGGCTACACTGGGGATCGAACCACCAACCTTGCGAGTCCCAGTCATGTACCTCAACCACTACGCTACAGGCCACCACACCAGATGAGGCCCTGATATCAACTCGGACATGGCTTGAGATTGCGTGATCACAGATGACCTCAGCAGGTATCGTTTCAGTTGATACAGACCACGGTGGTCGGGAAACTTGGCCTAGCTGCTGGCTCACAGGAGCATATAGGAGCGAAGAACAAAAGACTTGCATACTCCCTCAGTGCTCCAAAAAACTAATAATGGTATCTATTGTACCACGTGACCGGGTAAAGTTATGACCACAGTGGACGGCTGTGGTCGAAACCTTAGTTTGACAACAGTTTCAACTACCACTGGCATTCAAACAGGAAGGTGGGAGGTTCATACCTCACCTATGGGTGCATGCGAGATTGCAAGATTCATCACGTGTGTGTGCACATTTAAGTCCAAATGATATATTCGGTTACGTGTACATGCGTCTAAAGATCATCAGCATTTGTTGCCATTAATTATAATTTCTGTGTACATAATTTCAAAATAAAAAGTGATAAGCTTGTGGTGTTGAACTTAACATGTTTCATGTCGAGTGGTTTTATTTTGTTGTATAACTTAATTGGCAAAACTCTCCAAAAATCTCAGCACCATTACAAAGGTCACGTTTTCATGAATAAAAATCAACTTGCCTTAAATCAACGCCGCGCATATTTCTGAGAGCAAGGCAGCGCCGCGCGCCATATGTTGCTAACAAATCTCACATCTGACAACAGTTTAGTTCCAGACCCCAAAAAAATAATAATAAACGTCATAAGTCTGCTTGGAAATGAGAGGCAACTGTAATTAAACCGTACGATCGCAACAACTTCTATTAATCCAATATTACACCGCAACCCAATTTATTCAGCCACTTCAATTACCAAACTCTGCATATTAACCATCCTCAATGCCCTGGGTAGAAACACACACTTCCACTGTTTACCACAGGGCTGAGAGAGAAGCCCTGGTGGAGTTGTGACTGCTTTTCATTTTTATTTTCACCAGGGACCGGGCCTGCTTTGAATAAAGCTGCCGGTGTCGTTGGTTGTCAAGGCCGTCAACGGAGCTGTGCTTTGGGCGGTCAGATTTTGGGAGAGTGTGTGTGTGTGTGTGTGTGTGTGTGTGTGTGCGTGTGTTTGAGGCGGGTGGAGGATTCAATTAATTGCGCTTCAAATCTTTAAGCCCAAAAGGCTAGCTCCTGTTCTTCATCCACCGCGGTGTGACTTCATTTCACAACACACTTCCAGTCTTTTTCCGAAAACCCTAACAAATTCATCTATTAATATGAAAATATGACTCCATGCAGTATGGATAATGCGATGCGATTGCATTACAGGTGCGCAGGGTTTCCAATAGAGTTGTCATATATCAGACATAATGGCAATATTCAAGGGTATGCTTGAAATCCGGTTATGATAGAATTGGTCTGGGTAACTGTATTTCCGTGATTGTATTGCGGGAGCCTGTTTATTTGGCAATGAATACAAAATTCGCCTCCCGAGCAGGTTTGAGTGCCGCAGTGATCACAAAACAATTTTCATTTGGCTGCACTTCTGAACATATCAGGTCATTAATAAACATAGAAATGACAACTACGCTGTTGATTTTACCCGATTTTATTAAGACACTTTCAGACAAGCTGGAATACTTGTCATTAATAATAGCCCAGAGAGAATTTGTCTCGCTGTAGCAAAAAAACAAAACAAAAAAAAAAACACCACTAAATTCAAACAACATCACATTCCAGTCTAGCCATAGGACCCTTAATTATGTTTCTCGTGTGGGAAAATGCATTATATTTGAGGGCCTCCATTACCATCAAGCCGGGATGAATGTTGTCAGTTAGGGGGAATTCACTCTTTAGCCGCTGTCATTTTCTTTATTGCACTCTAGAAAACTTGATGACGGGGTGACAGTAATGTGACAGCATCTAATGAGAATACAGCATTAAGGAAAAATGTTTTTAGAAAGAGCAATAATTGGCCTGGCTCTCAGGCATACAGACCTCAGTGTTTCATCAAATCTGAAGGCTTTTGTTCCTCCTCCTGAAAGCCATTGTCAGCGACAGCTCTGTCATTTACGGTGACGTGTGACATCTGTCCTTCGTCAAATTATCGAATGAACTGCAACATCGCTGATTGGAGTTTAGATTCTACAAGAGCTCAACACCGTAGTTCTGTTACTGCAACACGTTTTTATAGATGAAAATTATTTTCTGTCAATTAAATATTGTACAAAATGGAAATGTTTGAGTGACAGGATCGGTCTGGGAGCAGGACCACGTCGACTGCACTGCAAAAAATGCTAGCCTTAACGAGCATTTTTAGTCTTGTGATGAGACTTAAGATCTTATGTTTTTTCTCTCAAGTAGAAAATAATAGCTTGTTTTAAGTTACTGTTCACTTGAGAAGTGGAATTCTCTCAGCCCATTGCATTTGTTTCTCACCTCATTGGCTGTTGTTTTTCTCTCATTTAGCAAAAAATGAATAGAAATAAGATTTAGTCGTATTTCTTAAGTCTTACATTACTTACATAAGAAACTGGTCACACTTTACAGTAAGGTTCATGAATTGGCAATAACTAATGTAGCTGTGAACATGAATTAATGATGTACAAATACATTAATTAAGCATGAAATTATTTTTTAATTAGTTAATGCATTTGTTAACAACTAACTAACATATTTGTACATGAATATGCATTAGCAAACCATAGGATGAACTTATAATTAGCTAACCATTAATAAATACGTCAACTGACTTTTTAATTTGAATATGAATTGGCAATAACTAATGTAGTTATTAACATAAATTAATGATGTACAAATACATTAACAGAGCTTTACAGGCAAACTTCTCAGTAGTAGTTTGCTAACAACTATATTAGCTCATGCCAATTCATGGAACCTTATTGTAAAGTGATGTAAAGATACTTGTTAAGACTGATTTTTTTTTTTTTTTTTTGCAGTGTGGCTGAGTGGGAGCACACACAGGTTGCTTGAAGCTGATGAATCAGCCCAGGAATTTTGGTGGATTTATTCCCATGACAGGGGGCTGAGAATAGGAACCCAGCTGAAGAGCGAAAAGTGAACTGAGCTGAAAAGTGAACACTGTATTTGTTGTATTTTGTTCATTTTTACTTTGTTATTTTAGTTTATTATTTTTCTTTGGATCCTGTGAGGGGGGAAATGATAAGATTCTCAATTGTTTGAATGAGGGCAGCCTGTAGCCTCATGGCTAAGGTACATGACCAGCACCCGAAAGGTTGGTGGTCAGTCCCCGGTGTAGCCACGATAAGATCCATGTTGAGCCCTTGAGCAAGACCCTTAACCCTACATTGCTCCAGGAGGGACTGCCCCCTTTTTAGTCTAATC
The DNA here is from genome assembly GCF_963514075.1 of Conger conger. NCBI lineage: Eukaryota > Metazoa > Chordata > Actinopteri > Anguilliformes > Congridae > Conger > Conger conger. Next base: position 9,294,087 of record NC_083769.1, read on the forward strand.
AACTGTTACTCTTTCTCTCCCAGGGGTGTCCCCTAGTGTGTGTCAGTTTGTCAGAGAACAACACATTGATGGAATATAAAACACTCATAAAAAGACAACAATATTAGGCACCAGACAATCACAAAAAGCAATTTATCATAATTTTTCATGTGATAGTTATTTTGACATTTGAATACATTTTGATTTTTTTTTTCTCTTCCCAAATGCACTTTGGTAAGTTTTTGTTTTTTGATTGCTGAAATTTCCAAGCTGGTAGAAACATGACCATTTCTTGTCAAGGTTAGGATGAAATTCAGATTGAAGCCAGAGCCTATTTTCTATCAAGCAGTCCTTGTGAGACCACCTGCTGTGAATGTAATAGACTATTACGATGCGGAAATCATGACCTCTTCTTAGTATCATTCGATACTTCTCAAATCCTGGAGGAAATTATCACAAATCGGTTTTATACTGTCATCTTTCGCCACTGATTTTGATTATCCTTATGGAGGTGTAATATATTATCAATATATTGCAACATCACAATATATTGGAAAATATACAAATTTCCACTATAAAATTTTGCAATATGTAAAGAATTATGTTAATTAAGGGATCAGTCAAGAGCTTAGAATTGTAGAGTTTCTGTCTGATGTTTTTTTCAGAAATTAGTTGTGCAATGGTAATGCTTGATACCATTTTGTTCAACAAATGAAATATCTGCAATGAATTTGTGGTTGTGCCCCACTGAATGCCTTCTGAAATGACCATGGGTGGAAAATCCAGGTTGAGAAAGGAAAAGTCCTCCCCAGTATTTTGTTCCAGTCACCTGTATTTGTTATTTAGCAGAATGCTATGTAGGAACCAAGAGAACCAACACAAAAATTCTGCCCTATCACGTGGGATCTCCAAGCTCAAATCAGCTGATATGTCACTACTGTCCAATGTAAAGATATAACCATGTCATTGTTAGGTGGAAGTTGATTGGCTAGTCGTAGTGCGTGGGGCAAAGAGTTGGTGTTGATTGGCTGACGGGGGACTGCGGTGCGTGGCCATCACAGGTTGGGGTCTCCCTGACCCAGCAGCTGATACGCGGTCACGTGATCCTTCCATCGCCCCACCGCCTCCCTCCTCCCAGAGTAGGCAGAGAGAGGCCCGGCGGCCTGGCGTTTGGAACAGACCGCAGGCCGCTCTCTGTCCGCAGGCCGACACCGGCCATTAACTGGCTGATTCGTTTTGCCGTGGCCCAGGCACAGATACTCACTCCCCCCGCAGACAGGCAGGACCGTCTCTGGGCAGGAGGGAGACCTGCTGCCGCCCGGCTGCTCTGGGTGACAGGCCCCTGCGGTTTGGCATGGGTAGCCCCTGCGTAGTGCTGCAGGAGCCCCCGTGGGTTTGTTGGGTGGCCCTGCGGTTTGGCATGAGAGTCCCTGTAGTTTGGTGTAGGAGTCTCTGAATTTTGGTGTTGAGTACTTTGTGGTTTGGCATGAGAGTCCCTGTAGTTTGGTGTAGGAGTCTCTGAATTTTGGTGTTGAGTACTTTGTGGTTTGGCATGAGAGTCCCTGTAGTTTGGTGTAGGTAGCCACTATGGTTTAGTGCAGGGGTCCCTTTAGTTTTATGCAGGCCTCTCTATGTTTTTTCTCTGAGCCCCTATAGTTTGGTGCGGGTAACCCCAGTAGTTTGACATGGGGTTTGGGAGTGTATCTGCCTCACACCAGACAAAAGACACAAGGGGACAAAGGACACAGGACAAGTGGTGAAGTGTCTCTGTGCTAGCACCTTGAGCACAGGAGGCAGGGCGGGCTTCAGGTGCAAAAATTGCTTCCATGGCAAATGTCTGGTAAATATCTGCATTTATACAGCGCCTTTATCCGAAAAGGCTGTACAATTCATGCTTGTTATTCCCCCATTCACACACACACACACACACACACACCAATGGCGATTGGCTGCCATGCAAGGCACCAACCAGCTCATCAGGAGCAACTGGGGGTGAGGTGTCTTGCTCAGGGACACTTCGACACAGCCAGGGCCCGATCAAAACGGCAACCTTCCAACTGCCAGACGACCGCTCTTACCTCCTGCGCCAGTGTCGCGATTGGCCAAGACCCTCTGCCTCAAGTTTTTGCCCCTGTGATGGCAGACTTGCGCAGCCTGTGAACCCATCCCCCGATGCAACGTTACTGTCGTGTTTCTGTACAACAAATGCACCATGTCAGCAACATTCTGCAAACTCTGAGCCTGGAATTAAATCAGATCTCCGCCTCCTCCACCAATCGCTGAGGACCCGGTAGCATCAGTACATTCACCAATTGATGTTGAAGCAGTGTAGTGACATTACTGTAAATAGCAGGTTGGTCAATTCTTTTTTGATTCAAGCTACTCTTTGGTGCCACTAAATCATTGAACACTGACATATGTTTGATGCATATAGATCTGGGCTGATTAAATTACAGAATTATTATGGTAATGAAGGGTTAGGTTCAAGTGTACAGATGGAAAGTTATATTTGTTTCAGCTCATTAAAAGTACAATAAATGTTAACACAGTCCTCTTGGACCAACAGGCTACGATCTAATCTCTGTCAGTATTTTATTTTATAAATAAAGAGATGTCAAGTCTTTGCCACATCATTATCGCTGAGCATGTCAGAGGATACGTATCTGAAATTTTGGCAGACCAAATATATTTTTCTCTGCTCATGGTTTTGTTTTTAATTAAATAACCTTACTTTTCACTAGAAGTAATTTCCAGAGGTGTAAAGTCCAGGAGTCAAAAAATAAGTCCTGCCATATGTTTCTCAAATTAGTCCTTTTTGTGAAGAATTCTCCTAATTACGGTCGCAATTTCAAGTTATTGGAACAAAATACCCTGTATGATTTTCCCTTTCTGGACATACATTTTTCACCTCTGGTCATTTCATAAGTTATTGACAGTTGGCCACAAATATTCATTAGCACACATCCACAGACTTTGCACAAATCTAGTTAGCTCCTTATTTAAAAGGATACATGAAAATAAAATGTATAATTTATTGATATTATTGTACAAGCATGCAAGCGTCAGTGTAAAAGTCTGAATCATAGTTTGGAAGAAGGCCCTTGTAATTTCTCTAATGGGATTTTATTACAGCACAGCTTAAATTTGTACTTAACTATTTATTGTTGTATAATGCTCATACCCTCTCTAAAACTCCCCACATGCAATTTGTCTCCCATCAGCCCCTGCGCTACTTGTAGAAATATTTTGGTTACTCCACTAGTTCTAGAACTACTCAAAAATGCTTTCAGAATAGTTCGACATTTTGCATCATACTGTACTTCTGTCTATGCTACAACATTTTGCTGGAAAGCTCCAAAGGAAGAGGGGACAAAGTCAAAGGAGAAATTAACCTGTTGTCTCAATAAATATCCCTGGTTGTCAACAACAAGAAGTGATGTGATTCACGTGTATTCATGAGCAGAAATCCCTGCTGGGTAGTTTGATATGATTTGCACTTTGATTGAAAGGCCTGTCGGGTTAAATCCCTGCTGTTGTCTAAAAACAGCACGCCTTTGCGAGAGATCGCACTTGAATATTCATATTTGCTTTTGGCTCGGTCAACAAACACCCCCAGCAGGTGAGACACATCAGTCTCTCGCAAGATGGCTGACGGAAGGGGTTGACAAAAAAGCTTGTTATGTTATTTATTATTGGTCCCATCAATCAATCAATCAATCAATCAATCTCTATATTTAGATTTGCAAACATGTTGTCACATCATGGCCATTTTCGACTAAATGATCATGAAAACCTGTTGAATTATTGTATCTCACAAACCCTTTAAAAGGTCATGACCTCCTTGAAAACGGTGGGATGCGGAAAAGAATTGCTCAATAAAGAACTATACTGGAGGAAATAGGCTTGCGGTCGTGACTCAAACTCTGTTCAAATAAAATAATGATGTCTTTTCATAACTTAATTAAAGCTTCTGTCCTTTTGTCTGTTTTCAAACGACCAAAACGTGATAATATCCAATTCTCTGTTCCATGCATTTAGTTGTCAACAAATTGTTTACCCTTTAGTCTTTACTGTCTGCATTTCTCAATAGCGTCATCCTTACTCGAGCTCAAAACATCGATTCTTTTGTGAACCCCACTCACTGCCACTTGAAAGCTCTCAATATTGCATTTACTTTCAGTGCAAGCAGAAGAACAATAGAGATACAGCGCTTGTCTGTTACACAATCAAAACAAAGCGTCCCCATGTAACATACAGGCATATTCAGGCTTCCAGAGACAGCACTGCTCAACACTGAGCTGAAAACGGTTTAGCCAAAAGACTCCCGCGTAGGTTGATAGCCTGATTTCCCATAGGTCAGGCGACTTTGGGCCAGGATCAGCCCATGTCTGAGACGGAGTCTCAGGGAGGGAAGCTTCAAGGAAACACTGTGACACTACAAGTCCATTGTAGGACCGAAGGCTTCGTGTCATTGTGTGTGAAGGATGAGGTTGCCTGAAGACAATACATCATTCTTTAGCATCATTCGCTGAGATGGATTTATGGTGGACGTCAAGGCAGCCCCGGAGACTTGGCCCCCGGGAGTCGCGGCTAGCATGGTGCGCGGTGCAGGCAGGGTGCGGATACGGTACGGACCTCGCGCGGGTCTCAGTCTGGCACAGAGCGAGCGTGCTGCAAGCAGACCGTGTAGTCTGCGGAGCGAGAGCTAGCTTTTCATTCTTTTCATCAGACTCCATCTAGTGGCTGAGGAGAGCTCTGTGGTGCAAACGATCCCCTGCACCTCCCGTTCCGCGGGTCCGGAGACTGGCTGTCGAGTGTCGGTTTTGAGTAATGCCTTTCGGCAGGTGCGACTGTCCCAACGAGGTGAGATGCTATGACCCATATTCTGTCATGCCCTCTTATCTCTGAATGGCAAACAAATGTTACTTTCTTTTCAAACAAGGACATTCTATTTTCTACTTCCCAGGCTGAAGTGTATGGTTTTGAACAAAAAAAGGCACTAAATTGAGATAAATCGTGAGACAAAGTTAAGCAAAGTGTTGAAAAAGGAACAGGCCTGTGTATGCATTTGCAGTGAAAGACTGTGAAAACTTGTGATTGATTTGGTCAATTTGGGATTAGGACTAAGTGATTAGGATGAAGATGCATGTGTTTGAAACATACAGAAGAACACAGAGGGGCTCATTTATCATCAGAAAAAGAAACGTATGGCACAAGCCGTGAATTTAAGTAGCGACTGGGGTCCTTGGTTGATGGTCAAGCAGAATCACATTCTTGAGTAATAGCAGCGCGATTAGCATAGCCACTATTCCTGCATGGGTGGATTTAGATAGCAGTCTGATGTCTGCCACGGGAAAACATTCATCATAGTCGTCTACAGAGAATGAGTGTTTTTGATGTAAGCAGAACGCAGCTATAATGTCATTGTCTGCGGTGGAATAACTGTCATTAATCAAATGGCTTCTCCAAGCTGGCTGTCTCCAGACCTCTCCCCTGCTGCTCATTCCATATGACCTGTATCAGTCATGTGACAGGAAGTGGTCCGCCACATCAAATCTAAACTAAACTAAATTATTTTATATAATAAGTGTCATGGATGTCAAAAAATGGCTTGGTAAAAATATTTTCAAAAATAGTAATTGAGTGTTTTTTTTATTGAATGTCACTTGTATTGTTGGCTTGAGCACAGGAGAATATAAAAATAGCAGAGACTCAAACTCCTACAGGAGACACAAATGAATTTCCGGGCCTTATCGCAAGGCTATTCACGTCAGCTACGTGATTGTGCATGTACTACAGGGGTCCTCTTATGAGGGCTTATACTGGGACTAGCTAGCTAGCCAGCTAAATTGAACCAACTGAACCAGAGAATCGTTGCTTAATCTAATGAGTGAATACATCATAGCTGTCAACATCCAATGTAAAGTGAACTAGGAGAACCCAGCAGTAGGCTGTCAGATTTATTGATGACGGTGACTGACGTTGATGGCTGCAGTGGAGCCATGCCATTAGGAGGATATGAAAATCCAAATCTCTTACATAGCCAGATTTACATTAGAACTAAATACTGCATGTATGTGAACAACAAACAATTTTGTATATATAGCATTACATGATGCATCTGACACATGTACTCACAGTGCTGGGTATTTACTGAAGAAACTGTAGTTATGTGCATTGCTCAAGGGTAGGATGACAGTATCCCACCTGAGACTTGGACCCACAAGCTCCTTATACTATAGGCCAAGGATACTCAATCTTACCCAGAGAGGGCCAGTGTGGGCGTAGGCTTTTGTTCCAACCAAGCAGTTACACACCTGATTCTACTAATCAAGGAGCAAAGACTGAAATGATTGATTAGTATAATCAGGTGTGTAACTGCTTGGTTGGAACAAAAGCCTGAACCCACACCGGCCCTTTCTGTGAAAGATTGAGGATCCCTGCTATAGGCTATATATTGCCCACCTGAAAGAATGTCTCAAAAACTGCTGGCACAGTTATTTGCATTGTGACCTTTCATCCATCAACAGCAAAACTGGGCATTGTTTGATTGGTCATGTTTGATTAGTTTTCCGTGAAACTTACAAAAGCAAAAGTTGTCACGTTTTACATCTTTAAAGCAGAACTTATAAAAGGAGGAAGTGACACCACTATAGTACTCTATCATATGTGTTCTGACCATATTGGGTTAAGACCTATCAGGTTTGTTTTTTTCTTTACTTGTATTGCAGCTTGCTAATTGACTTTTCTCCCTGGTTTTCTCCCACGTCCCCAAAGGATTGCGTTCATGATTGGAACTAATTTTCTTTTTAAAAATGCCATCTCAAAAATTCCCAGTTGCCATTAGTGATAGACATGGACAAACCAATGAGAGCGAATCAATAGCTGCTAATTTGGCTGGTCTAGCACGGGTGGTTCACAACTAATTGTAAATCTACAGGGCCTTGATTTTCAAGTGGACCTCCTAATCAACTCTTGCTTGTTGATTTCGAGACACCATAATCATGCTTTTCAGCAGCTTCTCTCCTTTACCTTGCACTGATGTTCTCATAATATCCCAATGTCTCAATGTTACTGGAATGTTCCATCATTACATTACATTTCATTAATGGCATTTGGCAGACGCTCTTATCTAGAGCAATGTACAACAAAGTGCATACACATAACCATGGTAAGTCTGCTGAAAGACCCTAGAGGGAATTACAATTTCAACTGCTACCTGTACAAAAAGATTTGATCATCTTTTTTTTTTAATATACCGCAACATGCAAATGTATGAATAAACTGCGTACCTAGCCAAACAAAACTAGCAAAGGTATCATCCTAATAACAGGCAGGGAGAGGTGCTGCTTGAAGAGGTGCGTCTTCAGTCTGCGCTTGAAGATGAGATGGCTCTTACTGGTGCCCAGTCAATATCAGTTTTCATATAAAGGTTGGATGGTTGCCGGTAACAGAAAAAAACTAATATCTAAGAACTTCCACGACTGCAGTAACCCTCTGCATGCCCTTGGTAGGACTGGGTTACAGCAGCTGTACTGCAATTAAAAATGTAGCCTAGATAGCTATAACTATAAATCCTACTAATACTCGTGGTTTAGGCATTACTGACATAAAAGCTTTGACACCATAGAAATTACCAACAACGTAACTAACAGTCCTAAATAGCCTTCACCTACGCTCCACAGGTGTAATCACAGTCACTCACTAACGGTAAAATTATTTTCTGCCCACATCATCATTTTTCGGTAATACTATGGCATCTCGCAACTCGGTAATCAAGTACAGGTTTCATTTATAGATTCCAGATTTCTTTTCTGGTGTAATATCTGGCCTACTAAATCCACCTTGCTCTTCTTCCTGTTGACAACCATCGCTTTTCTTCTCCCTGGTGGGTAATAATCTTTGGCAAACGAGAAAATTACTTGTCTCTCTCCCGATCAGCTGAATTTGAGCTAAACTGAGATAAACCGCATTGATATTAACCATAATGAATATGAGATCTAAAAAACTATATTTTTGGCTGGAAAAGTTCAAATGGTTTGTAACATGTATTAAAAACAATCCATACAGCAGCGATGGGGAGAAATATGGATATTTTCAGTGTATGGTCAGTAAACAGAAACCGTTTTCTCCCTCTGTTGTCAGCCAAGCAAGGGCAGTTCAACTACTTGTAACTGTGGCCAAGATTTTTGCAAAAATGGTGTGTATATGGGGCCCATATTTCACACATAAAACAATGTAAGCTGCATTGCACACAATCTATCGTAAAAAAAAAAAAAGTATGTGTAAAATATGTCAAATATATTAATAAAAATATGTTATTACTTATTCTTCTGTCATGAGTGGGAGGTATGCTGACATCACTGAAGCACCTGAATAATGTATTTATTCCTCCCAGTGATTAAGAAGCCAAAGAAAGTACAGTAAGTCTAAAAGTAAGCCTATGAAGGGCCGCATTTGGCCCCTGGGCTAGGGGAGGAACATGCCTGCACTGGACTGTAATCACTGGAAAAAGGCATTAACATCATTCTTTACCAAAGACTACATGACTCACCTTTTGTTACATAATGAGACACATTCACGGGACTGTAGGGCCTATTTTGTCAGGACAATTCGATGGAAATGGTCAGCTTTTCAATCATCTTTTCAGTTTGTATACATTTTTGTCAGACATTAATTTTGTCCATTTTGACATGTTCTGAAAGGGCCGTGTTTTGGAGGCTGATTGAGCAGCGGTAGAGCACACGATGGTGGAATGTTTCCTCTAGCAGTCATGCACTGGGTGCGTCGGCTGGTAATTAAATATTAAAATTGTAATGTTTCGTCTCCAGAGATGCAGTACAATTTGTTACAATCATTATGCATTGGTTTACTCCAAACTAATTAACAGAGATTTCTTTGGCAGGTCTTTCTCCAGAGCTTTCTCATAAGTATGGCTTGCATGTGGTATATGTGTGTGCGTGCGCACATTGTGTGTGTGTGTGTGTGCGTGCATGTACAGTGCATCCGGAAAGTATTCACAGCGCTTCACTTTTTCCACATTTTGTTATGTTACAGCCTTATTCCAAAATTGATTAAATTCATTTTTTTCCTCAAAATTGTACACCCCATAATGACAACATAAGTTTTTTTGAAATTTTTGCAAATTTATAAAAAAATTAAAAAACTAAGAAATCACATGTACATAAGTATTCACAGCCTTTGCTCAATACTTTGTTGATGCACCTTTGGCAGCAATTACAGCCTCAAGTCTTTTTGAATATGATGCCACAAGCTTGGCACACCTATCTTTGGGCAGTTTCGCCCATTCCTCTTTGCAGCACCTCTCAAGCTCCATCAGGTTGGATGGGGAGCGTCGGTGCACAGCCATTTTCAGATCTCTCCAGAGATGGTCAATCGGATTCAAGTCTGGGCTCTGGCTAGGCCACTCAAGGACATTCACAGAGTTGTCCTGAAGCCACTCCTTTGATATCTTGGCTGTGTGCTTAGGGTCGTTGTCCTGCTGAAAGATGAACCGTCGCCCCAGTCTGAGGTCAAGAGCGCTCTGGAGCAGGTTTTCATCCAGGATATCTTTGTACATTGCTGCATTCATCTTTCCCTCAATCCTGACTAGTCTCCCAGTTCCTGCCGCTGAAAAACATCCCCACAGCATGATGCTGCCACCACCATGCTTCACTGTAGGGATGGTATTGGCCAGGTGATGAGCGGTGCCTGGTTTCCTCCAAACATGACGCCTGGTATTCATGCCAAAGAGTTCAATCTTTGTCTCATCAGACCAGAGAATTTTGTTTCTCATGGTCTGATAGTGGCTTCCGTCTGGCCACTCTACCATACAGGCCTGATTGGTGGATTGCTGCAGAGATGGTTGTCCTTCTGGAAGGTTCTCCTCTCTCCACAGAGGAACGCTGGAGCTCTGACAGTTCTTGGTCACCTCCCTGACTAAGGCCCTTCTCCCCCGATTGCTCAGTTTAGACGGGCGGCCAGCTCTAGGAAGAGTCCTTGTGGTTCCAAACTTCTTCCATTTACGGATGATGGAGGCCACTGTGCTCATTGGGACCTTCAAAGCAGCAGAAATTTTTCTGTACCCTTCCCCAGATTTGTGCCTCGAGACAATCCTGTCTCTGAGGTCTACAGACAATTCCTTTGACTTCATGCTTGGTTTGTGCTCCGACATGCACTGTCAACTGCGGGACCTTATATAGACAGGTGTGTGCCTTTCCAAATCATGTCCAATCAACTGAATTTACCACAGGTGGACTCCAATTAAGCTGTAGAAACATCTCAAGGTTGATCAGTGGAAACAGGATGCACCTGAGCTCAATTTTGAGCTTCATGGCAAAGGCTGTGAATACTTATGTACATGTGATTTCTTAGTTTTTTATTTTTTATAAATTTGCAAAAGTTTCAAAAAAACCTCTTTCATGTTGTCATTATGGGGTATTGTGTGTAGAATTTGGAGGAAAAAAATGAATTTAATCAATTTTGGAATAAGGCTGTAACATAACAACATGTGGAAAAAGTGAAGCGCTGTGAATACTTTCCGGATGCACTGTATGTGTGCACATGCATGATATCACACTATTATTATGATATTCTACACTGATATTCTATTCTAGATTTTTAGAATTCCAGTCATTGTCAATAGTTCCATGTGTTGGAGAGAAAAAGGCACATTCATGGGGTGGTCAGGGGAGGGGGGGGACTGTAGAAACAGGGGTCCATATATTGATTAATTTATAGTAATAAAATATACATCTGCTTTGTATTCCAGTCAGTACCATTTTCCCACTGTTCTCTTAACATTATAAAGGACAGCGGTTTTTACTACCTAAATCCACCAAGCCTGAGCATTGATTTCTGCACCTACAGCAGCCTAATTTAGTACATATTATGAAAGCGAATGTTGCAAAACAATTTTATTGAAATCACCAAAAGGACACAACTACATTTTTATTTCTAATTTATAGCAATTTATAGGCTAATGGAAAAAAACATGTGTCAATGAATATTAGGCTACAGACACGCTGAGAAAAATATGCGAAACAAAATTAGCTACATTCTTCGTTTTTGCCGTTTACCAAACGCAAAGTGCAAAGTAATCTCTCCAGCAAATTCAGCACACTTCTCCATTCCTCTGGTTCTCCATACAGAACAGAGCACTTTTACAGGCTCACTGTCTCTATCTCTTCTTGCTCATCAATTCTGCAGAGAATGCTCTGCTGTGATTGCTTGTGTGAGCAGGGACCGCAAATTGGTTACATTAACGTATTGTCATGTCGTCCATTCAGTTTACTCAAAGTCTCCGTTTCAGTGAAAAACTTATACTCCAGTTATACTCCATAATTTCTATAACTCCAGAATCCACAGCTACTCGTCCCACCCTAAATACCTTGCCAAATTCATCACGATTGCAATGAATGAATTTTCTGTGATTATATGTACAAAATTATTTTCAATCGCACTAAATTTTAAAGTCAGTCATTCAATTGTTTACGATTGTCAGATTGGATTTTTCAGGATTTTTCCGAAGACAATGGCACATTTAGGCTAGAAAATCAACTCACTAAAGAATACAGCCTGTCTATTGTTTAGTGAGTTGATTTTTTAGCCTAAATATTTTTTTTTAAGTCAGGAGAAAAGAGGACCGTATTGTGTATCAAGTCATTTTAATCTTAAATGTTTTCATTTTGTAATAATTTTTAAAGTTTTTAAGTCCAAACGTACAATGGCGTCAGCTCTGGCCTTTCCAGTGTTAAATGGTAAATGCTCAAAAAATAACAATTTTGGAAAATATATATTTTTTTGTTATGTTATGAACAAATACAGAAATAAATACAGTGAGTAAATGCTATAACCCCATACTGAAAGACATGGGTTTAGACATAAGATAGACATAATTTAAAATACATGTGGAGGTTGTACAGCAGGACATAGAGAGGCTGTACAATTCGATTGGCTCTTATTTGTTTGGTGTATACCTCTGTACCACCTGCAAATAAACCTACACCGCCATCATGTCAGTTATAGTTAATGTATTCGCCCTTCTTGATTCGGTGAATGGATGAGCCCTGAGCTGCAATCCAGACCACGCTGGCAGACTTGCAGTGCTCGCATAAAGTGTTTTAGAGGAGGGTATGTGCATACTTGTTGTCTCACAAGCTAGTTGGCAACCTTTCGTCGTGTTTACCATTAGCATTGTTCCACAAATGACAGTGATATCCCAACATCTAGAAATGTTGTGTGTCACTGCTGACAAAAAGCTATTTGCTGGTTCTGAGAAATGGGCAGGCAAAAATAGGGGGGAACCCTAATCGTAACCTAAGCTTTAAAAGAAACGTACTGATATTGGAGGCAGTGACTCCAAAGTAAAGCCAGACGGTGATGTGTGACATATGGAGGGCCTGGCTGGCTTTTACCAGAATAAAATCACCGCTATTACTCTCTGTACTGGAGGCCTTTGAGACGTTGTCTGCGGTAGAATTTTTCCCCTTTCGTATCCCTCCGGGAATGCTGGACTTACTGGCCTTATACCATCCAATATTTGTGTTCTTTTTGTCCATTTTAACCATTTATTCTGGTTTTTCAGTTTCAGAAGTGGCTTTTTCTTTTAAACTCTACCTAATAAGGCCAGCATCCCAGAGTGGTCGAGTCACTGTTGCCGATTAAACCAAATGTTTGGCAGGCACTGCTCAATTAAGCCACCTGCTGAGGGCCTGCCAGGTGGCTGTTTCTCAAACTAGAGTCTCTGATGTACTTCTCTTGTGCATCTGGGCCTTTCTCTCCTGGTCTGATCCAGTCTGCTCTCTTCTTTCAAGACAGTAGTGCACACCTTGTTATAAAATATTTTTCACCATTTTTAAACCAAAATTTATCTTTAGAAATGCTAGTGTACTCAATAGTGCGGCAACTGAAACCAAATCGTACCATTTGTAAATTGGCAAATTGCCATGATCACTTAAGGATGAGAAAATTGTCAATGTTTTGACTGTAATTTTATCAATTTAATGCTACCTTGGTGAAAGTATCAAATTCAAAAAAAAAAAAAAAATTCTTTTGAACGGTTGTATATTTTCCATTCTCTCAATAACCTGCCTCCACTCACCTTTACCATACATCTCTGCCCCAACCTGCTGATGGATAACCAGGTACAAAACAACTGTAGCTGATATGAAATAAGAGAAAATATATACTGTAGATAGATTAGTTAATTACCTCGGTAAAGGTGTTGAGGTATACAACCTTGTATTGTATTTACATGTACGTATTACTCTGACCGCAATTCATTTTAGACTAAAATTTTAAGCATTATTTTTCACTCTTTATATTGACAGCATGCTTGCTAACGTTTGCGAGAGACTTACAAGGTAAAGTTAGCCAGCTTACATGAGAGGATCCTGCTATCCACAGGTAATGCTTACATACATGCTTGCCATGTATGTATGCATAGCTTTGCAATAACTGGCTGGCAGTACACACACACACACACATACACGCGTACATAATAACTTGCTCACTAGGATGGTATTTTTGTTAGTTTCGTTTGGCTATGTAAGCTGTTTATTGTTCCTACGTAAGTGTATATCATTCTATTGGGTTGTGCTGTATAAAAACAGTTTCAGATATAATCCATTGTCAGATTAATCAAATAGGCCGGAGTCCTTATCTTTGTTGTACTCTTAACGCTTTACTCTTAACGCTCTAGGGTCTTTCAGCGCACTTGTTCCTGGTGATGGGCATGCACTCAGCACTTTGTTGTCAGCATTGGCAGAATTTGTTGTTTCAGCTCAACTCCAGCACATTGGATTTGAAATAAAACAATGAATACAAGGTTAAAGCATTAATCTGACATCTATATCTGGTGAGGGATGAGGGTATTTGCATCCATTTTGGATCTTCCATGCAGGAACCGTTTTATAACTTTTCAAAAGCTATATATAAGTTGCTACACTTAAAAACAGCCCCACAGTAATCCAATTAATTTGCATGTCGATGTGGCTTTTTACCAATAAACGCCAGACAGACACAAAGTGATTAAACTTGGTGTGTTTGTTTACCACTCCATCCTGAGGACAGTCCAAAATATTCGGTCCAATTAAACCATATGTTGGCACTAGGAAGTTCAAAAAATTTAAAAAAGGAAGAAAAAAAATCACAGTTCTTTGTAGACATTTGAAGCTTCCTAGGCTGACAAAACACTTCATTATGAATATGCATATGTATGTTTTTTGTATATGCATATGGATTTGTGACAGAGGTCTTGGCCTCCTGGATTGCTGCTGGCAGCTATGTTATCTGTTTGTTTCCCCCACCACAGCCAGGGGGAAATGACTCAAACCCAATAACTTCATTATTGCCAGTTCCTCTCCTGCTGTTTCCTAACCTCTAATTCTGCTTGGGTTGAACTCATCTACCTGACAGGGTTTAACAATTACTTATCCTTTTGAATATTTTACAAAATCTGTTGCTTTGGGGCATGATTGTCTGACATAAATCCTGTAATACTTTTTGAATATTTTAAGAAATCTGCTTTGAAACATAGCCGTATTGAATAAATTCACTAATACATGCTTTGAGGCATGGTTGTATTGGATACGTTCACCAGCTTTAATCCATGTCCTGAGATGGCAATTACATTCTTTGTTTCATATTCATTTCCTCCATGCATACACCAAGATGTACCACTCATTGGCTGACCAAAGCCGCCAGCCTTGTTCAGACTTCAGTTTGATTCCCAGTACAGTGCACCTCCCAAAGTGAGGACCAGTGTGCCAGCACCTCCCAGAGGGAGGAACAGCGTGTTAGCACCTCCCAGAGTGAGGACCAGTGTGTTAGCACCTCCCAGAGTGAGGAACAGTGTGTTAGCACCTCCCAGAGTGAGGACCAGTGTGTTAGCACCTCCCAGAGTGAGGAACAGTGTGTTAGCACCTCCCAGAGTGAGGACCAGTGTGTTAGCACCTCCCAGAGTGAGGAACAGTGTGTTAGCACCTCCCAGAGTGAGGGCCAGTGTGTTAGCACCTCCCAGAGTGAGGGCCAGTGTGTTAGCACCTCCCAGAGTGAGGAACAGTGTGTTAGCACCTCCCAGAGTGAGGAACAGTGTGTTAGCACCTCCCAGAGTGAGGGCCAGTGTGTTAGCACCTCCCAGAGTGAGGACCAGTGTGTTAGCACCTCCCAGAGGGAGGACCAGTGTGTTACCACCTCCCAGAGGGAGGAGCACTGAGCACTCCTACTCTTCAGGAGCTGGGCTGTTTCGGCAGAAGGAGCTGAGCAGGCCGGAAGGAGAACAGATGCAGGGCAGGCCGCCCGACCTGGGCCAACTGAGGGGGTGAACAAGTATCACCCCTCTCTCTTTTTCTCTCTCACTCCCTCCCTTGATCTCACCATCTTTGATCTTACTCTTTTGCTCTCTCTCAGTTTCTCAGTCTCGATTCTCTCTCTCTATTCAATTTCTGTTCATTTAAATTCTCCAATTAATTTAGACTTAAAGGCCTTATTGCCATAACCTGACAAAATACAGCTTGTGTAGTGGGCATGAAAATTATATTACCATGACTTTAAAAGAAAATAATAACTTGAAAAAAGGCTTTGGGAGGCCAAAACGGGAAGCCAAAATGTAATATGGTCGAGTCCTTCTTCAAATAAAGGCCTTTTAACTACAACCGAATGCGAAAGCCCTGAATTTAATTTCTTCAATAACGATCTCTCTCCCGTGTCAGTTGACCTATTGGGCCCTTTACCTCTCGCGGTCTGTTCTGCTCACTTTCTCCCGTTATGTCGGAGCGGAGACGAAACCTTACGCTTTCAGGTCACACAAACTCTCCTGGAGCGGCTCAGGAGCTCCGAGCACATCAGCCGGCACGGAGCCGGCGCAGAGCCGGGTTCAAACAGCCGCTTGCCGACCGCGGTCACGTAGCTCGCTAGCCCGGCGAATCGATTCTGACCGGCGTTTCTGGAGCCCGAGCTCCTCTTTTTTTAATTCTGCAGCCGTGCCGGCGGTAGGCTAACCCTTTGCCAGAAGACACAGGGATGCTGCACTCCTTCATTTGCAGTGCAGCGTCCAACCGGCTAAACTGCACAGAGATTACAATCATTTTGAATTGGGTATGCACTGCATAATATGTGCAGATCATTGCATTTATATAGCACTTTCCTAGACACTCAAGGCGTTTTACAGCGATGAGGGGGAAACTTGCCTGAACCACCACCAATGTGTAGCAGCCACCTGGGTGATGCAACGGCAGCCATTTTGTGCCAGAATGCTCACCACACATCAGCTAGGGTGGAGAGGGAGAGATCAATGTTTTTTGCCTATTGAATCAGGGGATGATTAGGTGGAAGGTTGGAAGACCTCGTTTGGGAATTTAGCCACTGGGGAACCCCCAAATCCTTGCGAAGAGTGTCACAGGATCTTTAACGACCACAGTGAGTCAGGACCTCGGTTGAACGTCTCATCTGAAAGACGGCGTCTCCTACAGCACAGTGTCCCCAACAGTGCTCTATGATACATCTACTCTGTAGTGGTGTGGGAGATGGATTGGAAATGCAAGCGCACTCACACATTCAGACTTCGTATTCACTCGGTGAAAGGGGGGGGGGGGGGGGGGGGATATTGATGTAAGACATATCTCCTCCGTCCCTGAAGGCATCCGTGCCTGTATAATTCACGAAAGCTCTGTTCTTTCTCCGTCTCTCTCACCTCTTGGCTTTCACTCTCCTACCTGCACACGGAGTCTGCCGGGGGGGGTGTCGGCCAAACAAACACCCCTGGAGCTCATTAGTTTGTCTGTCAGGCAGACCGCTCGCTGTTGTTGAACGTATCTTCTTCTGCCACCCCATCGCCACTGCCCTGTCTACCTCCTGAAATATAAAAATACTTTTTTTAAAAAGGGAGCCTGCAATACGATCACACTATCTGTTCTTTGCTACACTTTCGACGTTATGCTTGGACAAGTACTTATCAATCACTTTATCGGTTAATTAAACCCACATATATATTTCCCATGGGTTTCATTTCAATATATTATGTATTAATTTTCCCCTACAGTGTAAAATCATTAAACTCAATAAAAGTCTCTTCATATTCTATTTGCTAATGGGGTCATAGGGTGGAAAAATAACTACTATTTTTAAATGCGGTCTATGCTTCACGATTCCATTGCGACCGTTACGTGTTGCTAACAGTGATAGCCGCCTTGGAATTAACATAGCTTTCATTTAACATAACTTTTCATTTGGCCTGAGCTGGCTTGTCTTTGTGGCCTGGATCAATCAACTTCCCTTTGCATGGCAGGACTTGAGCTCTCTGATTGGTGCTCGGAATCCGAAACCACACTGCTCACTGAAATCCACCAATCTAGGACACCCCGGCAACAACTGAAAAAAAGAAAATTGAAGTCAAGAGTTTAGACAGTGGGGCATGAAATGGACGTGTCTTGAGACTGGACGCAGGGATAGCTTTCATATGAAATTATCACCGGAATTATAATTAATGGCGCCAATAATATTGAAATTAATTGGGTTTGCCTTACTGTGGCGCCAGGCTGGGAATATTGAGGTGCTGCAGGTGGCAGAACCAGCCCTACAGACAGGTATGGTACGGTGATTGATTGTGAACACTGTGGCTGTGGCCCAGTGCTAGTCCCTGGGCAACATATGAGGCCTAGCCCTTGAAGTATCAGCTTCTGTTTGGGGATCCAGCTCAGGTGGGGATACTGGTGGTCTCAGTTCGCTGCCGAGTTCTCTGTGTGGATGTCTTGCCTCCCTATCCCCCTACCCTGGATTATTTTTGGGTTTTGTCATTTTGTTGTTGTTACTGTTTTTTGGTGAATAAAGACCTGCAAGCCGACTGTTCTTTTTTTTTACATTCTCGCCAGCCCGGCATCACACTCACAAAAAAGTGATTTATTGTATTTACTGTATTTAGTTAGGGGAAGAAAGTGGAATCCAGGTCACTGTGTTCTGCGACAGCGCTAGATTATAGAGCGGGAGAGAGACGGGGTGGAAAAGCTCGGCGCTCGGGTTTAAGATAAGAGCTGGAGGACCGAGGCCTTGTGTCACACTGTGCCACACTCGGTGTCATGCTCCCGTGTCTTTTCTCCGGAACATTCTGCTGTCGCAGCAGGCATTCAAGTGTGTGTGTGTGTGTGTGTGTGTGTGTGGAGGGTGTATATGTGTGTGTGTGTGTGTGTGTGTGGAGGGTATGTGTGTGTGTGTGTGTGTGTGGAGGGTATGTATGTGTGTGTGTGTGTGTGTGTGTGTGTGTGTGTGTGTGTGTGTGTGTGTGTGTGTGTGTGTGTGTGAGTGTGTGTGGAGGGTATGTATGTGTGTGTGTGTGTGTGTGTGTGTGTGTGGAGGGTATGTATGTGTGTGTGTGTGTGTGTGTGTGTGTGTGTGTGTAAGTGTGTGTGTGTGTGGAGGGTATGTATGTGTGTGTGTGTGTGTGTGGACGTCTGGGGCAGGGATTACAGCCGTAGTGTCGACCTCGACTCCAGGCTTTTGGTTTTTGGCTGTTGAGGAAGAGAGTTATTGCATTATTCTTCACGCTTTTATCCAAGGTGACTTGCGTACACTGCAAACAATGTCTGTCTTAACAAGCATTTTTAGTCATACTCATTGGCAATTTTTGGGTCTCATTTAGCAAAAAAGTCATAGAAATACGATTTTAAATATAAGACTAAGATAATTGTTAAGACTGGCTTCTTTTTTTACAATGTATTACACTAATCAAGGCCAAACCAAGCAATGACTTCAATTAATCACTTGATGCTGTACCAAAAACCAGCGGACACTGCGGCCCTCCAGGACTGGAGTTAAACCAGCAGGACTGGAGTTAAACCAGCAGACACTGCGGCCCTCCAGGACTGGAGTTAAACCTGCAGACACTGTGGCCCTCCACGACTGGAGTTAAACCTGCAGACACTGCGGCCCTCCAGGACTGGAGTTAAACCTACAGACACTGTGGCCCTCCAGGACTGGAGTTAAACCTGCAGACACTGGCCCTCCAGGACTGGAGTTAAACCAGCAGACACTGCGGCCCTCCAGGACTGGAGTTAAACCTGCAGACACTGTGGCCCTCCAGGACTGGAGTTAAACCTGCAGACACTGCGGCCCTCCAGGACTGGAGTTAAACCTGCAGGCACTGCAGCCCTCCAGGACTGGAGTTAAACCAGCAGACACTGTGGCCCTCCAGAACTGGAGTTAAACCTGCAGACACTGCAGCCCTCCAGGACTGGAGTTAAACCTGCAGACACTGCAGCCCTCCAGGACTGGAGTTAAACCTGCAGACACTGCAGCCCTCCAGGACTGGAGTTAAACCTGCAGACACTGCAGCCCTCCAGGACTGGAGTTAAACCTGCAGACACTGCAGCCCTCCAGGACTGGAGTTAAACCTGCAGACACTGCGACCCTCCAGGACTGGAGTTTGACACCCTGATGCGACACTGTGGAGAAGATGAGAGGGTGAGGGAGGAGAGAGCGAGAGAGGGGGAGCGTATGAGAGAGAGAGGAGAGAGCAGGAACTGACTGTGGCAGAGTTGTTACCGCACTGAGCATAAACACTATTAATTTGGTGTTAATTGGGAGAAAATATGGGTCATTTCTTAAAAAAACAAAAGGCAGAGGTATCTGAGGAATGCCTCTGCAGAATTATCGTCATGGTAACAGGTTACTGCTGTAAGTTTTTTATTTTTTATGAGTTACTCACCGAGCGGACAACAAGGATTTATGCTTTCATCAGTATCATAATATTTCACAACACACTGGCGGGCTTTGAAAGGCACATTCTTACTCCCGGAGAAAGTAATTACGGCCGCACTTTGTTTTCTGTTTTTTAATTCTCCATTTTGTTTTCCCCCCTGACTGCTTTCTCATTGCTGTCAGGCCAGGGTGGGCTGCCAGATCAGTCGGGCAGGGACAAAAAAGCTTTTGTGACACCCCGCTGGTCTATCAGTCAATCTGATGGCCGCGTGAAATGGAGATGAGGAGCGAGGAGGCGACCAGGGGGGGTGGGGGGGGCGGGCGTAAAAGAGGTCCACAGGTGAAGGAGTCTCTCAGCGCGACATCCTTCAGCCTCTGCCACTCGCAAATAAATAACCACCAGCAACCTGACACACGCCGGCTCCAGCCCGTTTACTGTAAACGAGGGGCCGCGTCGAAGTAAAAACGAATACCCATAACATCCGCCCAAACATACTGAAGGTAAACACTTATTCCACATGCATAAATCAAAACAATACCGCTTCCTTCCCCACTGTTGAAGTTCCCTTTGGGCCACAAGTCTGTTCGGTGTTACATTATTAACTTTCCCCAATGTTCTCAGGTCTGACAGGTCTTTTGATGAATGGCGCACACCATTGGTTGTTCCACAGAGCTGGAGCTAGCCAATGTCCGCCCCCTCCAGCCGAGCTCTCTCTCACTTATATTTGTTGTACTTTATACCTGTCAAACTGGACAATACTTTTTAACCACTGTTGCTGAAGCTCCACACTATTATAAGTGGAAGGTTCTTTCAGATTAAGCATAATTATCATAGAACAACGCAGACACTTGCATGCGATTGACCTTCATAATGCTAGTAAGCACCTCGCTAAGGCTATTCTACCGCCCAAGGGAATTCCCACAAATATTTGTTGCCGTTGTATATATCCGTCCCCAGCCAGATGCAAAACTTGCTGGTGACACAATTTCAACAGTGATTTAGACCTGCAATTAATCTCCCGGAGTGCCCTGAAAATAGTTTTAGGGGAATTTAATCATTGTACTTATAATAAATCATTAGCTGAGCTGTTTTCATTAATATGTCACTTGTCATACTCTCAGCCATACGGTTCTTGCTATGGCTCGATGGAAGGGCCGTTTAAGTCTGTAGGAGGCCCTCTGCTTGGACGATCGGGCCAAGTCACAGTTCACTTTCTTCCCATCTATGAATCCACTTTGAGGAGGGAGAAGGGGCGGCTTGTAGCGTAGTGGTTAAGGTACATAACTGGGACCCCCAAGGTCAATGGTTCGAATCCCAGTGTAGCCACAATAAGGCCCTTAACCCTGCATTGCTCCAGGGAGGATTGTCTCTTGCTTAGTTTAATCAACTGTAAGTTGCTCTGGATAACGCGTCTGCCAAATGCCAATAATGTAATGTAACGTAAAGAAGGGGTGCGTTAAGGGGCTTATTTTTCTCCTCTTTTAACTCCTCTGCTCCTGACCCGGAAATTGGTCGCAGTCCGCCATCTTTAAGGACATTCCAACCTTTTAAATGTTCCTTCTAGGAGTAGAAGTTATGAACTCCATATCTCTCATTTGAGCAAGGAAACATCAGCGCATCCTTTTCGGAAATATTTTTCTGGAAAGCCAGACATATAAACAAACGATCAAAGTTCTCGGTTTCCCCATTTTCACATCTTTTTCTAAAAAAAAGCGATTGGAATGAGCCCAGAGTCTGGTCTGAGCCGGGACGAGGGATTGACGTTCCCCCAGAAGCCAGTGGTTACCAGAGGCGTTGCAGCTCATTAGGCCCCGGTGCCAAAAAGCTGGTTCAAAACAATGGCAAAATTATATTATTTTGTACAGAAGTTTTAAACTGTAATATGTCTTCACACTGAACAAATTACTCTCCAGGAACTGTTTTATTTTGAGCTGCACAGAAGAAAATAGTTTTCTTTTCATTCCTATTCATCCCTTCACAATTAGGTACCCAGTGCATACGCTCTGATGTGAACTCCAGTCCTGGTGGGCCGCAGTGTCTGCTGATTTAACTCCAGTCCTGGAGGGCCGCAGTGTCTGCTGATTTAACTCCAGTCCTGGAGGGCCACAGTGTCTGCTGATTTAACTCCAGTCCTGGAGGGCCGCAGTGTCTGCTGGTTTAACTCCAGTCCTGGAGGGAGGGCCGCAGTGTCTGCAGGTTTAACTCCAGTCCTGGAGGGCCGCAGTGTCTGCAGGTTTAACTCCAGTCATGGAGAGCCACAGTGTCTGCAGGTTTAACTCCAGTCCTGGAGGGCTGCAGTATCTGCTGTTTCTTGGGGTGTTCTCTGCACCAGTGGTTCATTTCAGTCAATGATTGGTTAAAGAATCCATACACCTTGTTCTCACGGCCTTAATTGGCAGCTGATTGAAAAGACAGCACACAAACCCACAGACACTGTGGGCTCTTGGGAATTCAGTTTGATGTAAGGTTGTAAGGTTTACCTGGGAAGGTATGAAAACAATGCCAGGGTCTCATTCCCAAGTTCAAGGCCTTGTTCATTCTTAAATGTCTTAATCCAGATAAACAATTAGTCAATTCATTAAATGCATTTCATAACAAGTTTACATCTGAAATCAATGGCAGATTTTTTCACTACCCTACTAGTTTACTTGCTCGAAACTTGCTTAACTATTGCTAAGTTTTTATGGAGATTTAGCTTTCATCCCTGCACTTTATTGTACTGTGGTACTGGTGGAAATATCTTGTTATTCTTGCCTTTTTATGTTTTCTGGATTTTAATGATGATTGATTGCTTTCACCCCGGCTGCAAATCAAATCCGCGTTAGTGAGACAGTAAAGTAAAAATAATAATAAAAACAAAGGGATTGCCAGTAAACATTTCTACAATTGCATGCTATGCACCCAAACTGGGAAAATACTGTTAAATGACCACTTTTGGGGTAATTATTCCAGGTTTCAGTCAGAGTCGGAAGCAATGGCAAAACAGGAAAGGACAAATTAAAATGGCCGATAAGAGGCTTGGCCTTATCTGAAGCTGAACGGAAACCTGTCATTCAGACAACAGACGATAAGCACGCAGCAAGAAGAGCCAAATCAGGACACGGATGTTTGTGGGATAAACGGCTCCCCGGAAAATAACAAATTTCATGGGTTTTTTTTTTTGTTTTTTTGTTTGGGAACTCACCCGAAGATAACGGATGGCGGTGAGCCTGGGGTCCGATGGATAGTCCCCACGGAGAGATTAAGCGGTTTGGTGAGGCGGGATTGACACAGGTTCTAATCAGGAGCTCCCGGTTACAGAGGAAATTGCACCACTTAAACACAAAAAGCTCTTTTTCTGGCAGAGGGGACCTGGGATTTGCGGTTTTTGCCGCAGCTCCGAGCGTGCACAGTGTCACTCTGAGCGTAGCATTATCTCGTAACGTCGACACTTGCGCTACACCCCCTGCCCCCCTACTACTGTTTTTTCTGTAAAGGGAATACCCTAAATTTGGCAAAACTACAACCCACGCGATACATTTTTAACTCAAGGAAGATCGCTGCTGAGAATTAGCCCACAATGTTGTGTGTCTCTACTCTATTATTTATAAAAGAAACTGTCGTTCTCGGTGGAGTTTAGTTTAAATGCCTAGCTGAAGAGAATTTTTTGAAAGAGAAAATATCACTCTTCTGTTGACACATATTAAAAGTTGTTTTTAGGCCCAAGCTGTTGAGTTCTGTTTCGAGTTCTGTGAAGTTAAAACACGGTAGAGGACTAAAAGAGCGCATCTCCAGAATCCAGCGTGGCGTTGGCTTGCCGCGTGGCGTGTGATTTCTGCATTAGCATTCTCCCAAAGGCTCTGCCTGTTTCCCTTCGCCGGGCCCGTTCCTGGCGCATACTGCTCTTGTTTGTCCTGCGTTCCTTGAAGAGGGCCCTGTAATTCCCTGAGAAAGCGCCGCTCGAGAGGCTGCAGACCCCGCTGCCGTGCCGAGCTGCTGTCGCACTGTATCGCCTCTCATGTCGGCTGCCCTCAGAAGCGTTGACAGATAAATTGCCCTTATTTACCAGAGCCGTTGTGCTCTTGCAGCGTTTCACAAGCGCCTGCTTTGTTTGCGGACGTCAAGCTTGTTTCCTCCTTAAGGGCCTGGCGTGTAAGACGGCAACAAACGAGAGACAACCCTGTCTTGCTATGACTGACTCCATTTTGAGTGTAGCTTTACTTGCATATGTCTATTCGTCTTTATCTCTTGACCCCAAATCCTTGAATCTATTCCTCATTTGCAGCGATGTTCTGTGCATATATTTGCCTTACAGGCAGTTAGCTGATGCACATATCCAGAGCAACCAACAATGTAAACATAAGTGCAAAGATCAGGGATTGAAGTACAGAAATTCCCTTAAGGACGAAGTACAGTCCCATGTTGACTTGATTAACAGTTTGTCAACTGCCTTATTGAAAATGAAGTCATAAAAACAAGAAATAAACAAACATAATGAGAAGTTTACACCTAAACATGCCTTCTATCATGACTGCTGATCTCATTCCAAGGCTGATGGGCCAAAACAGAAAACAGACGTAACCAGGAAGTACAGTCTAAAGCCCAATCTCCACCAAACAGCAGAGACAAGACAAGGCAAGATGAGAGAAATCTCGGAACATCCGTGTTTAAATCTCAAAACGTCCGCAAGTATGGATTAGGCAGTCCACATCAAAGCGCAAAGTAAACAAATAAACGACTGTTTCCATGACTACCTGAGTTAACTGTAACGTTAAATCACAAATAGTTCTAAAACATTTGACACGTTTAGTTATCGAAATGCCAGTTGCCGAGAGCCAACGTCCTAAAACTGGACAGTTCCCACCGATAAAACTTCTAAAGACATTCTAACAGTCAGCTAAGGGGAGGCAGACATCTTCTCTCCAGTTAAACAACTGAAAGATGGTGACAAAATGTCCAATTCCTGGAGAAAAAAAAAAACAGTACTACTCTCTCAAAAGTGACAAGGGTGTCATTGATTGGATTCTTCTAAAGGTTGTGTGTGTGCGTGTGTGTGTGCGCATGTGTGAGTGTATGGCTTTGTGTGTGTGCCTGTGTGTGCGTGTGTGTGTGCGCATGTGTGAGTGTATGGCTTTGTGTGTGTGCCTGTGTGGGTGTGTGTATACGTGTGCCAGAGCGCCTGCGTTGAAAATTTAGGCCCATTGTAGAAGCTGACTCATTATTGATTAGGGATGAGCAGTTCCAATCTTGGAGGGAGTCCAAAGTTACCTTTCAAAGGGCAATTGATTTACACCAATTACACCGGACAAAGGTGACTTCCCATCCAAATAATGTCTTCAACGGAGCGATGAACAGAGGACTGAGATTAGCCCTGGCGTTTAGTGCGGTTCCGGAGACCGGTACGGCCTGTCCCTGCCACGAGAAGCAGGAGGATTCACCATGTGCCTTTCAACTCTCCCTCAAGCACCAGCCTTTCTCTATCACAGGCATGGCCAGACCTCAATTCAGCTCTACAATCACTTATCTACTGAGTTTTAAACACACTGTATTATTTAAACATTTATTTCAATGGCTGTGTTACATGTTCTATATCTATGCTGCTTTATTCTTTTTTTCGAAGCTGCAATTTATGAAACGCTGTAGTAGTAGTAGTAGTAGTAATAGTAACAGTAGTAGTAGTAATAGCAGCAGCAGTAGTAATAGTAGTACTGTAGTAGTAGCAGTTATATTAGAAGTTGCAGTAGTAGCAGCAGTAGCTCTGTATTAGTAGAATTTGTAGTATTAGTCGAAAGAATACTAGGACTAGTTGTATTGTAGTAACATCACATCAAATCATGGCCAGAACAGCAATGCCTGCCTTTTCCTACCACTAAAATATACCTAAAAGCTAAATAGTATCTAACGCTGTATCACACCTGGTCTGACTCAACTACGTGGTAGTACTGTAGAACCAGTAGTAATTACCAATATTAATGACAAACAAATGACTACTTTATTTGCAAGTTCAGTACCACATGTAAGCCTGTTTAAGACCAGGCCCCACAGTGCAATGGGAATCACACACAGTGGGTTCCAGGCCTTGTTCAGACGGCTGGATATCCAGTACACGCTGTGGTCACATCCCACCCCATTATTTACTCTCCGTCTGATAAACCCTCCGCCCAGGCTGACAGGGAACCTGGCAGTGTCAGAAGCAAACCAATAAATCACCACGGAGATGTCCCCTGATCTGCCGACTGCCCAGAAATACGCCTCCTGCCAAAACTGCCTGGGCTGAGGGTCCCTCAGCGGCCAGAATCCGCCTGGGGATCTCACCTCCTCCTGGCAGCCATTTTCATTTGTATCAGCAACCCCCTACCTTCACCCCCAATCCCCACCCCCAATCCCCACCACTTCCTGCCTTCCTGTCAGAAATGAATCCACCTCGGATCAGATCCACCACAAACATGAGGAATGTCTTTTTAGACCAAATGTCTAATTTGTCTCAACAAACAGGGGGTAGAAGATGCACGCGGCAGCGGAAATGATTAATAATCATGCATTTTATATGTACATAAATACATTTTTATAAACCGAAAGATGGCAGAGTAAATGGGGAATGCAATGTACACATTGACACATCGGGCCTGATTCCTTTAGCACATGAAAAACCATTAACATGATGATTGGTCACGGTATTTGTTTTGCACCAATCACTGGTTGTGTTATTAGTCGTACGTGTGCTGAAAGATAATGCACGTGTTAAAGATTTTAGTAAATCAGGCCCATGAAAAACCATTTAGCACACGCAAAACCAATAACGGGAGCGATGATTGGTCACGGTATTTGTTTTGCACCAATCACCGGTTGTGTCATTAGTTCCGCGCGTGCTGAAAGGTCTGAGTAAATCAGGCCCCTTTGCATTGCCTAGAACAGCAGGTAACAGAAAGAGACAGGCGCCACACAAACAGGATGAGGATTAACAGCGGAGCATTTGCGCGTCTCCCCCCAGGCGCAGTTTGGGCACGTGCTGTTGGCGGGCGGGCGTGGGACACTGTCCCCCAGGAGGAAGGGCTCATTACCGGGTCCGTTGCATCCCGTTCCCGCCGGGGAGACGTGTGGGCGGTCCGGCTCTAAGGTGTTCACGTCCGCTGTACCTTATTAGAGGATGTACCTTATTAGAGGGCTAATCTAATAAGGGACCGGTGCGATCGCGCAACGCGCTCTCCCGCTAATCAGGCCCATTAGCCTCCGTTTCCCAGCATTCGGCGGGTTAACGCCGCGGCGCCGCGATTAATGCCGCCGGCGGACGAAAACACGGAGCCGTCGCGTGGGAAATTAACACGCCGGGCCTCCGCCACCGCACTCCCGCCGTTTCCGAGGGGGTCGAGCGCTGTTACCGTGGTAGCAATTTACCGCATAGGCTGTCGGGGGGGCACATTAGCGCAGGACATCAGAGGGGTTGGGATATTAGAGCGGTTGGGATATTAGAGCGGTTGGGATATCAGAGCGGTTGGGATATCAGAGCAGTTGGGATATCAGAGCGGTTGGGATATCAGAGCAGTTGGGATATCAGAGCGGTTGACTGGCAGCCTGGCAGTTGGAGGGTTGCCAGTTCGATACCCCGCTCTGGGTGTGTCGAGGTGTCCCTGAGTGAGACATTAAACCGCCAATTACTTCCAACCGGCTGATTGGTGCCTTGCACCATCTTATTTGAATTATTTTTTTGCTAAATGAGACACAAAGACTGTCGTGAGAAAGTTTGACTCATTTAAAGGTTTGCCAAATTTAAACTGATTTGCCAAACAGTAACTAAAAGCAAGCTAATATTTTCTACTTGAGATTTTTAAAAATCAGGTTAGGACAGACGGTCAAGGGCCAAATATAACTGTTATAACCAGGAGGCAGGAGAACAGCTCCGGGGTCACTGAAAGAAATCTTCAAGGACCTGGGGGCTGCGCTGATTTTAGCTGCCAGGACCGTGATGGTGGTCAGTCTCCCTGTGAGGAATTCAGACTCTAAAAGAGGCCCCTTCTGAGCATCCCCAGAACTCCAACCCAATATAGAGTTCTAAATTGGGTGCCATTTTGAACAGGTAACTCTATTTTCTGTCCGTGGGCTGAGACCTCTCAGATTAGCTTGGTGGGGTCGGACAGTGGGGGTGGGATGAAGTCTCGTGGGAGAGTGTGCTAAACTGAACAAAAACCAATGTGCCAGGGCATGTCTGGGTAATGGAATTCTGTTGTGTCCATTTTGCAGTGTCCCACACATTGCCCTGTTGCAGCAAATGTGTATCTGTGAGGTTGTTTATTTCTCTGTTTTTCAGGCAGCATAAAAAAAAGTCGGTGCAGCGCTATCTGACATCCAACCGTGTTCCTCTGTTGTACTTCTGAGTCTTCCTGAGTACCACCCCTTTCCATGGACATGCCACACAAAATGCATCCAGTTAGCTAACCGCTAAGCACAAAGGCTACTGCCCTCTCTGTGTCAGCGTACCGAGCTGTGCTAACGTTTCCGTTGCTCCTGAGCTGTGCATGGCTAACTCTTTCACTGCCTGTGATCTGGTGAAACGCAGGTGAAACAGCTGAAGGTCCTTTTCACATTAGCCACCGCCAAAATGAATGAGGAGTGCGCAAAGAGGCTAAGACCACCGCACATTGAGCAGAGTGCGGCCTTCATTTTGACACCAATTCTTGACGACCAACAGTATGGTAAGAATGAAAGAAAAATCTGCGCCGGCAATTAGCAATAAAATGCTTATGTTAATTTATGCATGGTAAAATTCAACTAGTAACAATACTATTTCCAAAATAAAAGAGTCTTACTGCTGGTAGTAAGTGTAAGCTTTTCTTTCTCTCCCACTGTCTCTCTTTCTTTCTTATCAAACTATTAAGATCAACAAAGCGGCAGCAGAGATCATATTATCTCTAGTGTTTGCTCACAGAGCTTCAAACGGTTTTGTGAAGGAGTGCCACCAAGTTATATTTAATTTCTTTAGCGGACACCCTTTTCCACAGTGACTTATAGGGGCGATAATGTTAAACACCATCTATTAACTGTGTACAGCTCAATGTTTACTGGAGATTACTGGAGTAAACCATGCCAATCTGCACATTTATCCAGTTTCGTGTATGTCCCTTGAACATTATCTCTGAGTCGCAAGGGACATTAGGGACGGCCTTACATTACATTGCATTACATTTAGCAGATGCTCTTAGCCAGAGCAAATAGTACAATAAAGGAGAAACATAAGTACATTCATCCGATTTATCCAAGAAATAGACCCAGACCTGGTACCAGGCCAGGGAGTAAAGAAGCAAAACAACTAAAGCACAAATGGAAGTTGACTATGCCAGCCAAAAACCAAAGTAGAAACTGAATACAGACTACATCCATAACAAGCCCAGGGAAGAGAAATATAAAACTACAGTATTAAAGGTACAATAGGTAATTTCGGACTTCTAACGGTCAAGAGGGGAATAGCTGCAACAGAAACCTTCACACCACAACACTGTTTATCCCTCCCCCTTCTCTGTAAACACGGTGATGTTGAAACGTCGTTGGCTGTGGCAGCTAGAACCAATTTTAACCAATGATTTTGAATTACCTTACAGTTATCCAATGTTTTGGTAGAGAGTGTTGGGCCATCAACTGAATATTTTGAAACCACAGAAATGCCATAACCTAGCCTAATAGTCAGGAGTGCAGCAGGGTTGGGATAATAATCAAGACACAATCTGCAGTTAGGTCTTGAAATTTGGGGATCAGAGATTCTTTGGACCACGTCTCTATGGGGCAGCCAGTAGCCTAGTGGCTAAGGTTCATGAAGGTTGGTAGTTCAAGTCCCGGTGTAGCCACGATAATATGCACGCAGTTGTTGGGCCCTTGAGCAAGGCCCTTAACCCCACATTGCTCCAGGGGGGATTGTTTCATTAACTGTAAGTCTCTTTAGAGAAAAGCTTTAGCTAAATTACAAATTCACAAAATGTATTATTATCAGTTTGTATTACATCTGACTCGTGCTCTGTCTGCCACCATTACTTTAAATATTATCTTGCTATTACTGTAAACAATCAACCCAGATATATTTTTGTTCAATTTCCTTTCTCTTTGCTTTCCATTTCCTTTCTCTTTGCTACATTTGTACCCATGTCCTAAACTGACTAATTGGTATAGAGCCATGGCACCATCTCCCAGACACCCAGAGTGGATTTGTCTGGTTTCTCTTCCAAAACCGTCTGATCATTAAAGGCTCACACACATTAGCATTCTCTTCCTGGTTTTAGTGGTCAGCTCTCTGCATTAACATTTAGCAACTTCATCCGATAACTACGCAAAAACATACATCGTGTCATGTGGGAAATCATACAAGGAGCCCTGAAAAACAGCAGTTAGATCCTAAAATATGCCTACGTCTAAATTGCAAATGTTTTGCAAATGGTATGGAACGCAAATCGAAAGCTCCAGGACAATATGAAAAACTCAAAAACATGAAAAATATGTGTGTGGGCCTTTAAAAGCAAAATTTCCATAGAACACTATGACCATTTTTAAACTCATAGGCCAGAACAATATCAGTATCCAACACTAGTCTGTGACTCTGGGTACTACTGTCTGATAAAATTCTATGAAAGGGTGAAAAGTACCTCTAGTGCAACTGGTTTCAACAAAAGCTTTCAACATAATAAACAGTTTTAAGAGATAATACTGCAATTTGGACGCTTGACACAAAGCATAGACGCATCTTTTGATATGACGTAGCAAATGATGAAGATGTTGTTTCATATTTAGCATACAATCAAACAAAAGCTGGCATGTAAATCTAACCTCAGTAAACTTAATAGATATTGGCACCGATCATATACATCTCCTTGACTGTGCTTGGCATCTAGATGTAAACTATGCATAGAAAATGATGCTTATTAAATATTTACAAACATGAAATAGATTCTAAATAGCGCTCATGACATTGCGAGTACATTACTATAATGAAGTGTCGCGTGTTGAGGGATTGGGCCTGCATCCTGTTCCCAGGAAGAAAGTGCATAGCTGAAGCCCCAGATTGTAGTAGATTGTTCCAGACTCCTACTCGCTCCTCTGAGGATGCTTCCGTACCAAGCCAAGCACTCAATTTAGAGTCTGGTGGGGAAAACAAGAAGAAAGAAATGTCCGCTACTTTTTAAAACAGTTGATTTACGCTGCAAGTTTCTAATCGTGATTACGAAAACCAAGGTCAGGTCTGGGAAGTTCTGGAAGGTTCTCCATGCTGAATCTTTCCTGTTGCTGTGCGTAATCAGGCCCAAATAATGAGAGGGTGACGTCTGAATACAAACCAGAAGCACAAACTCCAAACAGCTGTCTCGATATCTGTGTTACACGGATGTGGAATGGCTAATTAGGGGCTAACCGCGTGTGTGCCTCAGGAGATTATGGGATAACAGAAACTCAACAACAACAGTATCAATAAGACCAGAGAAAAACGGAGGGGAAAGAGCAGGGGATTAGTGGGAAGATCGCAATTTTGTGGAAAAAAGCCTCCTCCATTCAATATATTGAAAAGGACAAGGCTGTTTTCTTACCAATCAAGGTCAGCTTCTTCAATAACAAGGGTAACGGGAGACTTATTACCCCGTTTAAAGCGATTGGAATGCGTACTCCTTCCCCCTCTGTCAATGGTCATATAGCGGAGAGAGACGGCTCTGTTCAGCAAACAGACAGCTTGTCTAAGACAGTACAGCCTTTACAAACTCCACTCATGTTGGGCAGCAGTTAATCTAACCCACGTCACTTACGTTTCACTCTTTTAGATTTGAATGTATGTGGGGGTTTTCGATACTAATTTATAGGTAAACTAAGCACAAGGGCCACTTTAGTGGTGGGAAAAAGGCAAGCATTTTTGGGCTGAATGGCCTGTTCTCATTGTTTGCTATGCTATGTTATGTTATGTTATGTTTTTTATAACTCCTCAATCTAAAATTCCATAATTATTCACATTATTCTTACATTTTTGCAGGCACGGAAGTGCACCATGTGATTTCTTTTTTTAACTGGAACTCATTGAAAATGTTATTGCATTATATTTTGGCAATTTATTTATAAACATTTTTCAATGTAAGCTGCATGGGAAATGAGATTTAAATTTATTTTAAGCCCTGGTAGACAATAAATTATCCAAGGGTGAAATTAAAATGAACTTGATGAACTGTGTTTGTAAGTATAAAAACAGGCCTTCAGTTTATGACGACACAAGGTTAAAGACGAATGCTCCATTGAATCCACTCCTCCGTATTACCAGAACCCAGAAAAGCAGCAACCACACACAAATTGGGATAATTGTCAGAACCTAAAACCATCATTTCTAAGAACACCTGTAACTGTTTTTAAAACAAACATTTCTCACTTAGCTATAAGTTCTGCTTGTGCATTTATTGTGCATATTCTTCGATTGCAGTTTTGAGATTAGCCTGTGTACAAATTCAAAATGAAATGTATTTCCTGCTGACTTCACTAGGTCTCTCCAAAATGTTTTCAACATCAAGAAATCTTTAGGCTAATAAAGGTAGAGTAAAAAAATGGAATAAATTCTTTTTTTATGAAACTGCTGGAATTATTCAAACATTACTTGCATTACATAGGTGTGGCTGGTTAACACCCCCAGAACACCTCCAAATGCCTTGAGATTGAGTAAGAGGCCATAAAACCTGGGTAAGTGGGATTTTATAGTTTTCACAACCTGTTTGTCTGTGTCCGCCACTCTAGGTGAGAACACCTATCTATCAAAGCAAAATGTTTTTAAAATGGCCTTTGTTCACACCGTGTACTGGCCAGAGCTGTCTATACACAGTCCAGTGAGTGTTTGCCAATTAGGATTCTTTACTTACAGCCACAATTAAGGTTACATTGAAACTAGAAGCGTTGAGAAAGAAAATGTTTTGTAATCAGTCCACAAACATGCTCACCTGCACACATACAGAGCCACACACAAATATACCTACACAAATACAGAGCCACACACAAATACACATGCACACATACAGAGCCACACACAAACTCTCATATACGCACACACATACAAAGACACAGGCAAGGTCTCTCTCTCTCTCTCCTCTCCCCCTCTCTCCCTCTCTCACTCCCTCTCTCCCTCTCTCACTCCCTCTCTCCCCTCTCTCACTCCCTCTCCCCCTCTCCCCTCTCTCTCCCCCTCTCTCTCCCTCTCTCCCCCTCTCTCCCTCACTCTCCCTTTCCCTCCCCTCTCTCTCTCCATCTCTCTCTCCCTCTCTCCCCCTCTCTCACTCCTTCTCCCCCTCTCCCCTCTCCCTCTCTCTCCCTCTCTCTCCCCCTCCCTCTCTCCCTCTCTCCCCCTCTCTCCCTCCCCCTCCCCCTCTCTCCCCCTCTCTCCCTCACTCTGCCTCTCTCCCCCCTCCCTCTCTCTCCCCTCTCTCTCTCCATCTCTCTCTCCCTCTCTCCCCCTCTCTCCTCTCTCTCTCTCCCTCTCGCTCCCTCTCTCTCCCTCCTAATGATGTATTATTGGCATAAAGCTCAGCAGATAAAACGGGACATCAGTGAGACATCAGAGGGCGTGGAGCGGGAGAAAGCAGACAGGCAATTTGAGGATGATTAAAACGCACTAAATCAGAGAGCGAGCGTGCCTCTCTCTCTCTCCCTCTCCCCCTCTCTCTCTATCTCTCTCTCTCTCCGCCTCCCCCCTTCTCTTGCGCGACTCTCATGTAACCGGCCATGACTCAGGGCCTACAGACGCCGAGGACACAACGGCCTCGTGCGAGGAACGGGCTGATTGATTAGCATCAGGCGGCTAGGCGTGGGAGCGTTTGCTTAGCGGCTAGCGTGGGCTTCCTGGAGCTCACCTGCCCCGGTCCGGGCTCCAGAAACGCAGACAGTCGTAAGGAACACAGGACCTGTGTGTAGGTACCAGAGATACTGTTGGTTTTGTTTCGGGATCCATTGGATTTAAATTGAGTTATTTTTGCGCCAAAAAAAGGCTGATTTATTAATGCACCACTAGAATTTCCACCAGAAATGTCGGAACATAGCAGTACCAAAAAGTAGTTGCCGAGCACGTTGCCATTGTAGTAGGCCTGCGGCCTAGATATTGAAACGGGTGAGATATTGAGGTTCAAAATGTGCTATTTTGAATGGAAATGCCAACCAACGCAAACATATAGGTACCACACTCACTATAAGGCTCAGGGCTCATTCCAATCTTTATTTCCTTCTTTTTCTTTTCCTTCCTGACCCAGGGACACCATCATTTAGGACATTCCAAACCGTTAAATGTTCTTTCTAGGAGCTAGAATTAGAAGTTAGGAGACTCCCAATCTTTCCTTTGATCAAGAAAACATCAGTGCATCCTCTGAGAAAGTATTTTTTCGGAAAGCCTGCCGTATAAATGATGGACCTGTGGATCCACCTCTCCCCATTCGCCATGTCTGTAACCGACGTGGCTTAAAACTGACATTTGAATGAGCAGTTTGACAAATGGAGGATATTCCATTTGTCAAACGCACGTTCTGGATGTTCCCGTCTTCAGCAAGAAAAAGAAAAAAGCAATTGGAACGGGCCCACTGTCAAACTTGCTGAAGAGGTGATGTAACTTTGTTATTAAGATAGATTTTCTCTTTCCTCCACTCTTCATTTTCGTTGGTGAACGAGAATGCATATTTCATCCACGCTGAAACGGATGAGCCGCGAACATCCTGAAGCACGACAGTAAAAGTCCACAACATCTTGCTAATTAGCTGGCGGGGTATCGTTGCATTTCTGCGGAGCGATCCATCATATTTTGCCCGTTGACAAAAGTCTATGCGCATCGTGGCCCTGTATGTATGCACGCCTATCTGCAGTATACGAATGTAACCGGGTGCATAGATGTAAGGTTCAACCTAAAGTACGCCCAGTCACACAATATAACAGAGGCCCCCTTTACAGTTTGATAATAACAAGACAGAGACGTGGTCTAAGTTAAATACAATTACTTTATTAAATCAATTCTGCTGGAAGGCAATAATGAGGTTAAGACAAAAGCTCATATTCATATAAAAATGTATTTATTTTGAATGTCAATTTTACCAGAATAAATAGGAATAAAATAGACTG
Organism: Conger conger; assembly: GCF_963514075.1. NCBI lineage: Eukaryota > Metazoa > Chordata > Actinopteri > Anguilliformes > Congridae > Conger > Conger conger. Next base: position 9,328,831 of record NC_083769.1, read on the forward strand.
ATGTAAAGCTTAAGGATGGTGGGTAACGACGCTGATGGGATGGGGCATACTCACCTTCAGGGCTCCCAATGTGTAGTTACAACCCAGTGCTCTCTCACAGCAAGCCTTACTACAAACAAGGTGATACTATATGTGATTCAGGTGCCATTAACACTTACACACTAACACGTGAGGAGGGTACCCCTATTGACTAACCCCGCCACCAATCAGCACCGAGCCCACCATACAACAAGAGACAAGTCCTAACAGTCCAAGAAATAACCTAACTACAGCCTACCTATACCAGTTGCTTCAATACATGAAAATAAGGAAAATAAAGTACAAGTGCGCCTCTAAGAAGCCACACCAAGACGACTCCAGGCACGGAGGTCTAATATAGGCTACACACCACGCGCACCAACCACTGCGCACCTTAGGTCGTCCGGCCAACAACTAGTCTATAGCCGTGCAATGCGGGACACTAGCGAACGTACTCAACAGCAGACGGGTTCCACCCGCCTGATAAGCGCAACCAAACGAACTTCAAATAAAACAGCGAGGCAAAACAGCAGTGACTATTGCACCTACAAAGTGAAGAAAGTCACTGTTAATCTGGTATTTTATAATTAAAATCCAATCGGAATATACATACAGCAAAACGGTACATTACCAAACAATCCATGGAATTCTAAGTTGCGCGAGTTGTTACTTCCGTGTTTCGGAGAAGACTCCGCAAACAGACGCATCTTAAATGAATTAGAAGAAAATAACATTACTGTCGATAAATGTCAAGTAATTACAACTATAAAAATATAGCCCACCTACCGAAATCAGGGGACACAGCTAAATCGCGATGAATTACCCAACAGATAACGGATGGCTAGCTGCAACCAAAGCATTGTGTTAATCTGCGAAGTTCCTAACCCACGCAACACTATCAGGGGGAAAACAGAATAGATGTTCTCTTACCTCTCATGGTAAGGCAGGCAGACATGAGGAGAGGACGAGACAGGAAACAGGAAATCAATCAGAAAGATCACAGGAAGCGAAAGGAAAAACATTTAAAAGGTAGGGAGCCAAGAGATTGGTCCAAAAGATGAGGTCCTGCCGGTGCCACTCCCCCACCCCAATTACTGCACCATTAGGGACAACAGCGAGTCTAACTCGCCTTGTCACACAAGCAATTTCACTTCTACAAAAAAAAGCAACAAAGAAATAAAAATGTGTCATAAAACATCTGTTCGGGCTTTGCTCTGTGAATTACCTTGTTTCCTGTTCACTCTGTACAGGTGTTTACCTTATCTGCTCTGCACGTACCTTGTTTGCACGGACTGTTCTAGTAATCACAGATGGAAAACAAGTGCTGAAGTGTTACGCAAATTAACAGTCACCGCTGTCCCGTTATTTCACATCGGTAATCTTATTAGTGATTAAGACAGGCACGTGACACGCTTATTTTTATGAATGGCATATCATTAGACACTTTTTCTGGAATTTTCTCATTGTTGAGCTGTCTGCCGTGATGGATAAGAGAGGTATCAGAAAAACTTTTGTCTGGCAAATGGATATTTGCTCTTATTACTCACCTCAGAACAGACTGCTACTGCTAACTGTCACTATTTACAAATTTTATAACACAGATGTGCTATATGGTGCGTGTGTGTTTTTTGTTTTTCTCCTTTTAGTCTAATTGTAACTGTATACCATTTCTGTTATTTGTTGCTGACTGTGTTGTATAGTATGTTGCGTATTCTTGTTTTTTGTCAGGAGCCCCTTGAAAACGAGATGCTACATCGAGGGGTTTTATCCTGAAAATACAGACATTTCCCCAAAAAATGTACCTGATGTTTTGCTTTTAACGGAATATAATTGGACACCATGGTGACGTGTTCAAAGTTTGCCTAAATATGGGCGCTTCACTGAGTGTAATGCTATTTCAACTTTGGGGCTTGGAGCATGGTTGTTGTGTTTGTTGTGGTGCTTGAATTTATATTAAGCTTCATGATATCGCCTGCTGGGGAATTTGACAGTGTGGCTTGTTTGGGCATCTGATTAAAAATTTGATTAAGCAAAAAAAAAAAAAAAATTTACAAAAATGTATATATATATATATCTATATATAGCCTGCATTTCAAAAGAATCACCTTGTACTAAAGAATATTCCATAGATTCTATAGATACTGGGAATAGCATGTATTGCATTACATTACGGTTATTTATCTGACACTTTATCCAAAGTGACTTACAGTTGATTAGAATAAGCAGGGGACAATGTCCCCTGGAGCAATGTGTGGTTAAGGGCCTTGCTCAAGGTCCCAGCAGCTGCATGGATCTTATTTTGGCTACACCGGGGCTTGAACCACCGACCTTTCAGGTCCCGGTCATGCAGTTTAGCCACTATGCTACAGGTATATTAATTGTACTTACATTACATTAACAATTCACTCAAGACATCTTAAGATCAAGGAAGACTGTAAGAATGTAATAAAACCAATTAGGGGATAAATATAAAGTTTCTCATTGTCTCCTTGCTTTAAAAACAATATTAATGAAGCAAATGTACAGTATGTTGTGAAAATGGGCATAAGGTATCCCCCCTCATAACACCACTTGGAGCGAACTTAAAATAACTCAGGGCCATATAAATCCTTAAGATCCTTTTTTTTAAGAAGCTAATAACAAAAACCAGAAAAAAGACCCAGTAGACTGCAGGAATACCAACTTCAAAATAATCATCACAACACACTATTATCATTATACAGACAGAGGACAAGTAACTGACCTTTGATCCATGGAGAACAAATAAAATCTCCCATAACTGTTGGTCTCTGTGTACCTTTGAGAGTAATTATCCGGTCTCGGACCTGAATTCTTTTCTCCGGAATATTTTTCTTTCTAAATCGTCAGACTCGGGTCAGAGCAGTCTGAACTCAATTTTTACTCCGGAGAAGATGGGAAACTGTTAATTCTATGCCAATTAACGGAGCTGCTGCCTCTGTTAGCTTCTCGGGGGAGTTAAGTAAAGCGTTCTGGTCCCAGCTTCGCTCACTATTCATGCCTATACAGAGTGTCCCAGACTCCATGAACACTGTACCTTTTTACATTCTTGCCAAGACGCATACATTAGCTAATGCCAATTCAACTGGTGTAGTTGTGTACAAATACATTAATTAAGCATGTAATTCACTTTTAATTAGTTAGTAGTGAACAAGTACAATAACCCTTTCAGTCCCAAGTGTCAGGTTCTGTGTTTTCATGGTCTAGTCTTTTGTCTATGTGCTTCGCGTTTCCGTGTTTAGGTACCTTCTGTGCACGCCGTAGACACCCTGTCAGTTCGTTCCACGTTTCCTGATTGTTTCCCACACCTGATTGCCATTCCCTGTCTTGTTACCTGTCTTATAAAGACCCCTCTGTTTGTCGAGTTCGTCACCAAATTATTATGTGTCAAATCCATACTCGCCAGCATTTATTCTTGATTGATTCTGTCCTGTTTTGTTTTCGACTTCCGTCTTTAGCGTATTCCTTCTATATAGTATTGATCCGTAGTTTATCGACCTGTTTTTGTTTTTCGACCTCTGCTTCTGGATTCCGTTTCTGTCTGATTTGCCAGTTTGTTTTTGACCCTCCGACTGTGACCAAGACTACGATTTGGATTATCCTTATTATACCTGTTTGCTGGAGAATTTGACCCATTGCCAGGACATTTGATTATGAACTGCTTATTCCCTGCTATTCCTGTTTGCTGGCTACCGAACCCCGCTTGTCTGACCTGCCTTTATTTGAATAAAGACTCTGAACGAACTCCTGCCTGCTGGATTTCGGTGAATGGATCCTGTTGTTCTGCAAACCTGATACCAAATCCCAAGAAGTGAAAGCCTTGGTTGAGAAAAAAGAGAAAGTTGGGTTTTTGTAGGGTTTTATTAGGGGCTCAAAACAATAGTATGGCAATCATTTTGATTGGTTGAAAAGATAAGGTTGAGAGTGCCATACAGTACACTTGGGATTTTATGGGTTAACTAATGTATTAGTTGCATGCTTATTTCTACATTAGCAATATGATAAATGTCTAATTAGTTAACATTAACTATACGTAAGAAATACATTAACTGTTTTTTGTTCCAATATCAATAGGAATTAACGGTACAGTAGTTGTTAACATGGATTAATGACGTACAAAACATTAACAAAGCTGTACAGATGAACTTTTCAGTAGTTGGCAGTTAACTACATTAGTTATTGCCAATTTGTTTGACCTTATTGCAGTGTTACCAATTTAAGAAAACACGCCAAGATACAGCGAGTTGTTCGTCTTTTCACCCAGCAAGATTATGATTACAATATCATAACAAAATTAACAGCCAAGCGGCTTCACACTCTTCTCCCAAATCTAATTAAACCGATCAAGCAGGCTTTACTCGAGATCAATATTCTTCAGACAATGGCGTGCGCGCTTAATAGACCTTGTAAATATTCAATAGACTCCCCCTTTGTACGTTTCATCAGAAGCTGAAAAAGCGTTTGATAGAATAGACTGGAAGAGATTTTCTTCTTTGTCTTGTAAAAGTTTAGTGTGGCCTCAGACTTCATCAGACTTCATCAGGCTTCAATCTGAGTGACATGGCGTCCACGAATGCCATGGTGTCCACTAAGTTTCCATAGATGTTGAAAAAAGCATTTGATAGAATAGACTGGAGCTTTTTCTTCTCTGTTGCATAAAAGTTTAGCATGGGCACAGAATTTATGAAGCATTAGGCTCCTTTAATGTACATGCCTTGGTGTCCGCTAATGACTTAAACTCTGAGATTCATTCTGACTATGAGAACTAAACGCTGACATCCTTTCTTCCCTCTACCCTTCATTTTAAAGGTAGAGACATTATCAGAACTAATGGAACAAACAACACCATTACTGGACTGAAAGTTGGAGGCCTTAATCATACGATATTGCTGCATGCCCACAAAATACCGTTGTATAACTTCCTCCTAGAAATCATTACCATCTATCACTGATATGATTTCTCAGTTTGGAAATTTATCAGGGAAAAATATTGATTTAAAGAAATCCACTGCATGCCCTTTCAATACCGTTCTATAGCCACTCTGCCCCTTTCAAGAGACTCCAAGGGGGGTTAAATATCTGGGGATTTCTTTTAAATAACTCCACTCAGTCGTAGAATCACGTGTTTAGATATAATTATTTACTGTTGCATAACGAGTCTAAACCAAATGACCAAAATGGTGTTTTCCCCTATTCCCTTTGATAGGAGGAATGAATGTAATCAGAATGAGCATTCTCCCTCAATCAAGCCATCCGTTTCTAGATGCTTCTACGTGACGTCGCTTCTTTGTACTTTTAACTGACCTACAAATCCATCTGTAATTTTATATGATACAATAAGAAACACCTTAATCTAGTGGTGGTCTTGCTTTGTCTAACCTTCAACTTTTTATTAGTCAGGTATCATTGGTCCAAGTTCAGAACATAATGGGAACACAGAAGAATTATCGTGGATCCAAATAGAGACCCAGTGTTAAAAAAAATACATGAAATATCCTTAAGACTCACATTGCCTCCCGGTGATTCCGAACACCGAGTTTGCTCACAATGTTCTGAAGAGAGCAGTTTTTGTGACTAATTTACTTCCAGGTGATATATGGTTTTTATGTGTGTGTAAAGTTTATATTCTTTCCATAAAAGCATGGTACGATATACCTACTTGACCCATCTCAGCACACAGTGGCATGGTATTGGAGCTCCCCTGTTAAATGTGGGTGGGGAGACTTTTGCTGAGAATGGAAGTGGGCAGGCTTGCTATATGGTGAAAATGCTTTAAAGGTACAATAGGTAAGATTTTTGTGTTAAAACATTGTTACCATTGCAAATCCCTTCCTATCATTGAAAAAGGCTTGCTGACATGTTGATTCACCCTCTGCCTGTGTTTATAGTCCTTAAATTCAGATTTCAAAACATACAGTTGATGGACCAACACTGTACCAAAACAGTGTATAACTACAATAATTCAAGCTCATTGATTGAAAATTGTTTCTAATTGCCACAGCCAATGGCGTTTCAATGTCAGCACGTTCACAGAGAAGGGGTGGGATAAACAGTGTTGTGGTTTGTGTGGCATGTTTATGGCTGCAATTCCTCTGGACCAAAATTACCTATTGTACCTTTAAATAGTACATTTTGAATAAAAGAAACAATACAAAACACTTGTATTGAATTCCACCCCTGTGATTTATGGAAAGGTATTAACCTAAATTAATTTGGCAATTAGTCCGGCCACACTGCTCCCGCAATTGCCGGCTAGCTACAATTTCTCCTTGACAACTACCCAACTTCAACCTTTTATTTCATTAAAATGAGATTAAAGTATTTAATAAAGATTCTTATAAGCTATGCCAATGGTCTGCAACCTTGGTCCAGGTTTTCTTTGGAACACCGTGAATCTACGTTATATTTGTCAAAGACAGTATAGGTAAGAGTAATCTCTAGTATGCATGTGGCACATACATAACTATCTGTTGGCCTGGATGGTTTTTAATATAAATTAGGCTCTGATCTATTTCACTCTCCAATAGCCTCTGATCCTGACTTTCCTGAAGCTTTGCGTGAAGCCAATTTTCATCGCTGGAGTGTGTCAGGATTAAGGCCTTTCACAAATCTGTTCCAAAATTACGTCAGAATGCTGAAATAAATCTCTCGAACTTTGCACTCAATTTGGGTGTTCCCAAGTCTTATTCTTACAAGTTCCAGATTCTTACTGTTCCGTATATGCATCTGCTACTTCTGATACTTAGTTAATTGTTATACTCGAATAATGTACCTCCACATTTGCAATGTGGATCAATCAAGTGGTTATTTCATGATATTTCCACTAGATAGGAGCCCATTGTATTCCAAGAGAGCTCAACTTTGACTACAATTTCATTTCATTTCATTTCATTTCAGATTATTGCATAAAATTGTGAAAATTAAGTCATCTGTGTTGCTGTGTTCCAATGAATTATTGTGAGTCGCCTTGAGCAGTTCTTGGTAATATTCACAGTAATGTGAGACAAGTTCTGTGTGTTTTGTATGTATGCCTGGAAAGTGTGGATGTGAAGTTATATATAACTTCATAAATAAACTTTACTTCATAAAAAGCCTAATGTTTGGCCTATGTCTCTGACCGTTTTATTTATTTATTATTTATTTATCAGCCTCATAATTCCTTCCAAGACTCATTGCCACAACTCTGGCCCTTGTGTTGACAAATGCCAATAACAGACTCCAAAGGCTTCCCAAGGCAAAGGAAAGCCAAGAATATACACTCATTGAGCACATTATTAGGAACATTTGTACTTTATTACACCTACTTATTCATGCGATTATCTAATCGGCCAATTGTGCAATGCATACAAGCATGTAGATATGGATCAGGAGCTTCAGTTAATGTTCACATCAACCATCAGAATAGGGAAAAAATTTGATCTAAGTGACTTTGACCGTGGAATGATTGTTGCCGCCAAACAGGGTGGTTTGAATATCTCAGAAACTGCTGATCTCCTGGGATTCTCACACACACACTAGTCTCTAGAATTTGCAAAGAATGGTGCAAAAAACAAACCAAAAAAATCCAGTGAGCAGCAGTTCTGCAGACAGAAACGCCTTGTTAAAGAGAGACGTCAGAGGAGAAGGGCCACTCTAAGTGGACAGGCTACAGAAAGTCTGAAAAGTATGTCGAATAAATACCTTATAAATGCTCGGTAAGTGTGTGAATATTATGTATATATTGTGGTGCCTCGGGGTGGATCCTGAGGTGCAGTGGGCGGGCGCAGCTGGAAACCAGACACAGGAGATAGCAGATATCAGAAAAAATTATTATTTTTATTTTTTCTGTTTTTTTTTTTTTTTTGGGTATTGGTGATAGCGCCCCCCTCAGGGCAAGGGTAGGGGAAAACTGGAGAAATAAAAGGGGCCGTTCAGGCAAAAATAAACTAAGGTTCTTCCCAGACTGGGGTATGCTCCAGGGCCTCCTCCCTCCTTCCCTCTTCAGCCACGTCCAGGCTGGGTGGGGGAAACACAAAGATATAGGGTAAGTAGGACGGGTTTTTGTTTGGCTCACGTGTCCGGCGTCCGTTCCGGGTCTTTGGGGTTGCCGTTCGTAAAGGTGGGGTCTCCTTCAGGGTCAGTACAGCAGGGCATAGACGGTCCTTCCTCTCTCTGCCTTTCTCCCTCTCACACGCTCAGGAAGGGTGCCGACTGAACCTGTTTGCAGCCTCGACCGCGCCTTAAATACCATTCCCTGCTCGTTAGGAAACAGGCTGCAGCTGAGTCAGTACCTTTCCATTCTGCTCACTCATGTGCGCTGTCCGGGGTCCTGGACTGCAGGTAGAGGGATCTCTCTCCAAGGTACTGATCTTCCCATCACCTCTCTAGGAAGATATACTCCTTCCCAGACCTCTCCTAATGCGTGACGTCCGCGCGGTTGCTCTGCGTGGGTCCCTCCAGGGTTCTCCACCCACGTGGCATAACATGCAGGAGCAGGGGTGCCACAATATATATATATATATATATATATATATATATATATAGTCAGGTCCATAAATATTGGGACATCGACACAATTCTCATATTTTTGGCTCTATACACCACCACAATGGATTTGAAATTAAACAAACAAGATATGCTTTAACTGTGAACGGTGTAGGAATTACAACAGTTTCTCCATGGCCAGGTGTGTGTTATTCCCTCATTATCTCATTTACAAGGAGCAGGTAAAAGGTCTAGAGTTCATTTCAAGTGTGCTATTTGCATTTGGAATCTGTTGCTGTCAACTTTCAGCTTTAATTTGAGGGTATTTACATCCAAATCAGGTGAACGGTGTAGGAATTACAACAGTTTGTATATGTGCCTCCCACTTTTTAAGGGACCAAACGTAATGGGACAAACTAACAATCATAAATCAAACTTTCACTTTTCAATACTTGGTTGCAAATCCTTTGCAGTCAATTACAGCCTGAAGTCTGGAACGCATAGACATCACCAGACGCTGGGTTTCCTCCCTGGTGATGCTCTGCCAGGCCTCTACTGCAACTGTCTTCAGTTCCTGCTTGTTCTTGGGGCATTTTCCCTTCAGTTTTGTCTTCAGCAAGTGAAATGCATGTTCAATCGGATTCAGGTCAGGTGATTGACTTGGCCATTGCATAACATTCCACTTCTTTGCCTTAAAAAACTCTTTGGTTGCTTTCGCAGTATGCTTCAGGTCATTGTCCATCTGCACTGTGAAGCGCTGTCCAATGAGTTCTGAAGCATTTGGCTGAATATGAGCAGATAATATTGCCCGAAACACTTCAGAATTCATCCTGCTGCTTTTGTCAGCAGTCACATCATCAATAAATACAAGGGAACCAGTTCCATTGGCAGCCATACATGCCCACGCCATGACACTACCACCACCATGCTTCACTGATGAGATGGTATGTTTTGGATCATGAGCAGTTCCTTTCCTTCTCCATACTATTCCCTGGTACAAGTTGATCTTTGTCTCATCTGTCCATAGGATGTTGTTCCAGAACTGTAAAGGCTTTTTTAGATGTTGTTTGGCAAACTCTAATCTGGTCTTCCTGTTTTTGAGGCTCACCAATGGTTTCATCTTGTGGTGAACCATCTGTATTCACTCTGGTGAAGTCTTCTCTTGATTGTTGACTTTGACACACATACACCTACCTCCTGGAGAGTGTTCTTGATCTGATCAACTGTTGTGAAGGGTTTTTTCTTCACCAGGGAAAGAATTCTTCTGTCATCCACCACAGTTGTTTTCCGTGGTCTTCCGGGTCGGGTGTTGCTGAGCTCAATATCAACAGCCCAATATTTATGGACCTGACTGTATATACTGATTTGTGCTAATCATTGTGTTTTCCTGTATAGAGTACAAACTTGTGATTGGTAGTTCACTGCAGGCCACTGCAGAGTAAAAAAAATGCCTCTCTCGCCCATCACTAGTCATCATTATTTCCTACGAGGGAGAGGTGAGAAAGAGGTGAAACAGAGGACGACAAAGAGAAAGAAAGTATGAAACAGAGTGAAAAAGAGCAGCGATGACAGAGACAGGACAGGAAGGAAGAACAAGGTCAACTGAGACAAAGACAAACGAGCGCTCTCATAAAAAGAGAGAGGGAGAAAAGAAGGAGCGAAAGAAAGTCCAAAAGTGAGTGTGAGAGGGCAGAAAGAGGGAATGAAAGCATCATTCATTTCTCAGGATCCCACAATGGCACCGAAAGATCCAAATGAGAAAATACCCAGCAGAGATGGAGGCACTACCCCTCAATGGAGGCACTACCACACTGTAAAAAATAGCACCACCATTTACACAACAAAATTAAAGGTACAGTAGGTCATTTCTGACTTCTAACGGTCAAGAGAGGAATAGCAGCAACAAACACGCTCAAAACACAAGACTGTTTATCCCTCCCTCTTCTCTGTGAACGCGCTGACATTAAAATTCCATAGGCTGTGGCAATTAGAACCAATTTTCAACCAATGAGCTTTAATTATTGTACAGCTATACAATGTTTTGGTACAGAGTGCCGCCCATCAACTGTATATTTTGAGACCCGAATTTAAGGACTATAAACACAGGCAGAGAGTTAACATGTCAGTGAGCCTTTTTCAATATCAGGAAGGGATTTACAATGATCTTGTAACAAAATGTAACACAAAACTCTTACCTATTGTACCTTTAAGGCAAGTTAGTATGTGTTATATCAATTTAATCAATAATATTATGTTATATTCATTAAATAATAATGCTTATAATCCGTTGTCTTAATTGTATTGGGTAGATATGGTGCATAATCTTTTTACAGTGTAGTCCTCCTGAACAACTAAGCGTTTGTTAGAGAATGCTTGGCAGCTTTCTCAGGACAGGTGTGAGATGAGATACGCAGTAAATGTAAATGTTGTAATGTACAGTAAATGTAAATGTTGTAATGTAGAGTAAATGCTGATGAGTCTTAGACGGAGATCTCCAGAGAGCGCGTTTGGGATTGGGATTTGGGGGGAAGAAGGAACGGAACCAAAGTGATTCCATTTAATAACGCCTTTCGATAATGAAAAAGGCCTGCCGTTTCTCATTCGTTCACAGAAGTCCATTATCCAGCCCGGCTCCTGCTGCGTCCTGAGAATTACACTGATGTATTTTCTTAATTTTATTTCACGGCATCCACGAACTCGGGCGTGAAAGCAGCGTCAGCGCAAAGTGTGTCAGGGAAGTCTCTCTTATAGAAACGAATAAGACAACATGTAAAAGGGGGGGTGGTGTGATTGTGATGAGGGGAATGTTCCGGAAGAATGCCCTCCGTTTCGAGGGATTTGCTGTGCCGTGTAAGGGACGAAAGTGCCATTTTCTGAATTTGACAGGAGAGTCCAAACAAATGTTTGAATGCGCCGGTTTTTGATATGGGTCTTTATTTCAATGTACTTAAGGATGGCACATCCTATCTTTTGCCATGAGATAGATCGCATCAATAGCTGCGTTCCAGAGTATGATATACGATACTCATTTTGGCCCATTTTGGCCACTTGCACACCGAACCCTCAGCTTCATGCTTCCGCTGTTCCTCATCAGCGTTTTCATTCCTGTCTGACTGCGTGCACGTTGCTCACCGTGTTACGGACGCTTCTTGTCGCTCGCTGGTGAAGGAGAGCCTGCCTCTCCCCCATGGCGTACCGCACCTGAGCGAAGCCTCGTCTAGAAGCTTCTCTGGCTCAGTGCTACTGGCCAGTTGGGTGTTTTGAGAATGCTGTGATTATTTTTCTTTTATGCCTTATTCTCCTCTTTTTACTGTGAACAGCCACTTTCTGCCAGTTTTCCTCACAGAGATGGAAAATTGACTGCATTTGTATCACGCATTTATCCAAAGCTCTTTACAATTGATGCCTTGCATTCACACACACACACACACACACACACACACACCAATGGCAAATGGCTGCCATGCAAGGCACCAATATATTTGGAGTTAGGCATCTTGCTCACTTCAACACACCTAGGGCGGGGGATTGAACCAGCAACCCTCTGACTCAGACATTATAATGAGTATGTAAACTAGCTATCTGAGCAGACATGTCAGGGTAGACAACAAATTCTAATTTAAATGTGCCGAATGATTGAATAAATAAAGGTGTCCCTTTAGGGAAGGAAAATGGCATATTTATGGGAGAGACTGGTAGACGAGGTCACATATACAACCTTTGTGGTCACGGTTTCCTTTGTGGTCCATAGGAGAAGTATTACAAGTGCATGGCACATTGCCCATTACCCATTACCCCACACTGGGGGACTCTGTAATTAAAAGACATGTAAGTACGTAGACCCTGGCGTCTTCCCCACAACCAGCCCCTCAGGCCTGTGGGTTTTGTAGTTTTCCTGCCTCGTTAAAGTCATGGCTCGGGGCGAATCGTCTCACGTACTGTATGTGTTTTTGCGTGGTCCGCTCACACGGTCAGTCTGTGTCCCACAGAGGTCCTGGCGAATGACGTCACTCAGAAACAGACCAGCACTCAGGCCCCGTAGCGCTCCGAACGCTAGTCCACTCCGCACTGCTGCATATTCAGACGCAATTCAAAATGGCGGATTTACAGCAAACGCGTGAGCATGTGAAGAACCGGAGCGGCTTAATTATCAATCGCGACTCCGCGAGGGCCCACAAAGTCACCTTATTTCACCCGTCGTAATTATGTCTCTCTGCCAGACTGTGAAATAATCTGGTCATAAACAGTCCCGATACTTAAAATTATTCTTCTCCACTCCTGTGTTCCGACTGGGGCTGTCACCATTATGAAATCTGGGCTAACGGACAATCGTAAGCCAAATCACCACAGTGAACAGTATTAGCACCCAGAGGGGTAGGGAGTAGCAGAAATAACTCCTAAGTAATTACTGTTGCAGGCAATTCAAACCACAGTTTTCTTGTATTCATTTTCTGTGCAAGTACATTATTAGGCAGGGCTCCTGTCCTCTGACTTATTGGAGCCAGTTTTTTGGCAATGTAGCCTACTAACTACAAGACATTCAAAACAGTCATTATCACTCATTATTAATTAGGCTACTGCTTTGGCATACAATTGTCTCTTAAAGAAACAGCCTTTCATTGATTTTTGTAAGGATGCTGTCCACAGATGGGTTCTACCTACAACCTTTATAAAATAAAATAATGAAGCTAAGTCTAGTATAAAGCAAATAAAATATAATTAGGCCTATAGGCATAAACATTAAGCAAAACGAAAGACAAGATACTCAATCTTACCCAGAAAGGGCTTGTGTAGGCGTAGGCTTTTGTTCCAACCAAGCAGCTACATTCCTGATTCTGCTAATCAACCATTAGATTTGTTGCTAAGGGCCTTGATTTGTACAATCAGGTGTGTAACTGCTTGGTTGGAACAAAAGCCTGCACCCACACTGGCCCTTTCTGTGAAAGATTGAGGATCCCTGGCCTATTGCATTGTAGGAAATTCTCTCTTTTTACCCGGTCCTACTTGAGGTTGCCTGCCAGATAGACGAGCACGTTCACTTCAGGAAAGACCGGACGAGAGTAACTACAGATTTTGTGGCACTGAATACATACTCTGACGGAGCACTCATTGCACAAATGCACATACTATATATAGTTCTCCTTTCATTTTCCAATGAAGGAAAACCAAGTGTGGTTATCCTGCTACCACAATATCTAAACAAGTTGAGCCTTTTGATTATTGCAGTACAAAAAAACAAAAACAAATCAAAGTGCGAAACAACACAATCTTTCACAGTGAAGGACACTGGGCAGCCCCCACCGGCCATTCTGCCAAGGGATAGGCTACAACTGAAGCAGATGGCATTACTACTGATATTCATTATATAATTGAAAATACACCCATCGCTGCTTAATAGGCAACACTTATGTAAAACAAAACTACGAAACGGCATTAGCATTAAAAAACCCATCATCACAAAGATGGAAATTTGTGTGAAATTTCATCATCGTTAGTAAGACAGTTATAGCGATAATGAAAGCATGATTCATAATTCTTGGGCATGCAAATACATAGGTACAGTAATAAGAATGTTATTTTATTCATCGGAGACTCGGCAGCATAGCAGGATAAATTAAGGGTGGACAGGGAAGACGGTAATCCCTAATATCATACATTATTTTATCCATAATGTGCCCGCACGCATCAGCATTCTCTTCCTGGTTTTATTATCTAAAATGGCCACAAAACAAACGAAAAAAAGTTCCTAACCCAGAGTCCAATCCCCCCCCCCACCCCCCCCACCCCGCGCTCCTGTGGTCAGCTCTCTGTGTTAACATTTAGCAACATCATCCAATAATTATGCAAAAACAAACATCATGTCATGCCGGAAATCATTTTACAAACAGCTCGGAAAAATAGCAGTTCGACCCTAAAATATGCACACTTCAAGACTGCAGTTTTACTTGGATCAGTATGGAACTCAAATCGAAAGCTCCAGGACGATGTGTGCGATGTGCTTGCGGTTCTGACAACCGTTCAGGATGAGATCCAATTTAAATCAGCTCTCTCCCGGCAGTCTGTTCACCCCACTCATTTTCTCACCAAAGCTTCATAAACTGAGATGATGACATGGAATGACTTTGACCCCAGAAGGCCACCGTACCCCGCTTTGATGTCAGGCTATTCTCCGCCTCTATCTATTACCGCCTATCCTCTGCACAGACCAAGGATGGACGCGATTGGAGAGAGGTTTAAACTCTTCTAACCCAGAGTCTATACATCCCCCACAAGGTCAAAAGACACCTGTGCTGGGGTTAAAAAAAGAAAAGAAAACGTGCTTCTTCAATCCCTGAAATTGGTGGCCTCAGCGGAAAAGCTGGAAAGCGTAAGGCCGAAAGCCGATTCTGAGACGATGGACTATCTCATATGTGGAAATATAAGATAATATAAGAGCTCTTGGTACAGTTTAGTGGTAGGAGAAGGTGAGTATTGCTGGGCTGAATGGCCTGTTCTTGTCATAAGGTTGTTATCATCTCTGGTCCTGATAGTTCCTTGGTGGTTCTACCAATATCTCACAATTATACACTCACTGAGCACTTTATTAGGAACCAGTTTAATAGGAGTTAGTACACCTACGATTATCCAATCAGCCAATTGTGTGGCAGGAGTGCAATGCTTGTTGGTGCCAGACAGGGTGGTTGAGAATCTCAGAAACTGCTGATCTCCTGGGATTTTCACACATAACCGTCTCTAGAATTTGCAGGAAATGGTGTGACAACCAAAAAACATCCAGTGAGCAGCACTTCTGCAGACAGAAATCAGAGGAGAATGGCCAGACTGATCAAAGCTGACAGGAAGGTGAGAGTAACGCAAATAACCACACATTAAAACAGTGGTATGCAGAAGAGCGTCTCTGAACACACAACACATCAAACCTCTAAGTGAATAGGCTACAGCATCAGAATACTGAAGTCTAAAAAATAACTCTAATGAATACCTAATAAAGTGCTCACTGAGTGTATATTATGCACATTATATAAAATTATACAGCAGCTATTAACAGGGGGGCACTGTAGCGATGTCTGCATGGACCAGTGCACCTTAGAGGAACTGGTTCTGTCACTTGAAAAGTGTTACACCCAGACTGGGCCATGCCCAGGACAGAACCCAGACCCATTACTGGACAGAACCCAGACCCATTACTCCACACACAGCTAAGGCTGCAAACCAAGGACACGGGGACAGCTAGCACACTCCCATTTAACCGTCAGATTCAAACCCTGGACCCGCAGTAGCTCCACTTTCTGCGCCCTTGACTCGTAAAACATATGAATGATACAGTATGACTGAAGAGTCAACATCAGTCAGTGGAAGAGTGATATCAGAAGAATGAAGGCACAAATCTGCTAAGGTTGGCAGATAAGGTCACCCAGACATACTACCATGGGACATTGATAATATAACTCTATATTTATTTCTAATGATGTAATTATAGGATTATTCTACAAGGTTTTATTCATGTGATCACTCCAGCACTTGAAACTGTACTTCCCTCTAGGGCAGGGGTCAACAACCCTGTTCCAAATTTGGGTTGGAGTGAAAACTTACAGGACGGTAGATTTCTAGGAACAGGGTTGGGAAGCCCTGCTTGAAGGTTCTCAGAGCACTTGTCCCTGGTTCTGATTTTCACTTTCTTGTTCGACGCTCTGGACAAGAGTGTCTGCCAAATGACTATAATATAATGTCATGTAATGTAATGATTCATTATTTTTGTTTTTTATCAGTTTTGTACCACACATAAAAAGTGAGGAGTGGATTAAAAAGATCTGCACAGGAACCTTGAGACATTGGACAAGAGAGCTGGAGGTTTTATATACACGGACAAACACTGTGCAATTTGACACGTTTGCTTGCAGCATATCTACCCGGCAAGTACAACTGCGTAATTGGCCAATGCATTATATGCCAACCGCTCCAGGCAGAACTGTCTGCAAAGCAAGTAAATAATGCAAATTGTTTTCCTAATGAAATTCTGTAAGTAAAAAAATAAATATTTGTTTCTGGGGCAGCCTGTAGTGGATAAGTGACATGACTGGGACCCAGAAGGTTGGTGATCCACACAGCCGTTGTGCCCTTGAGCAAGGCCCTTAACCCCGCATTGCTCCAGGGGACGATTGTCTCCTGCTAAGTCTAATCAACTGTAAGTCACTTTGGATAAAAACGTCAGATAAATGACATATTTTTGTCATTATTATTTAGTAAATATGTGCATCAATTACATATGCATTACATTAAATGACATTTGGCAGATGCTCTTATCCAGAGCGACGTACAGTTGATTAGACGACTAAGCAGGAGACAAACCTCCCCTGGAGTAATGCAGGGTTAAGGGCCTTGCTCAAGGGCCCAACAGCTGTGCGGATCTTATTGTGGATACACTGGGGATCGAACCACCGACCGGGAACCAGGTCCCAGTCATGCACCTTAACCACTACGCCACAGGCCAATTTGATTGAGTGGTGGTTCTGCAAAAAATAATTAGCAAAACCCAGAGTCCCTGAGACACAACGCCTCGGAACGAGCCGGTCGATGTTCCCAGGTTGTGGATGAATGGGGCCAGATTCAGCACGCTCCCCAAAATAACGCATGTTCATTTGGCCGTTGTCAGGGACCTCCGGACCCCAAAAAGCCAGAGGAAGTAGGTTTGCACTGGGCTCAAAAGCTTACGGGATGGATCTGTTTAACTGAGGTGCTATAAATAGCATCTCCCTTAAGGATGGGGACGGTTTCCCTCTGCAGAGTGCCGTTACAGAGGGCTACAAGCTCCGTGCCGACGTGCGTATTCGGATTCATCCTGGACACAGAATGACCCACAGAACCAGTGACCAGTATTCGTTTTGCACTAATCATTGGTTGTGTTATTAGTTCTGGGTGCGCTAAAATGTTTTGCACATGCTAAAGGTCTGAGAAAATCAGGCCCTAAATTTTATACTCCTGGTGCACCCTTAAGCAGCATCATTTAGCAGCAGGTTCTTAAGTTTGGACTTGTCGTAATTAATGAATTAGTTTCAGCAAGAATTCAGTTTCAAGCCAACAAATTAAATTTATACCGGACCGTATTGCTGTAATGTTTGCCACCTTCTGTGGAAAAGTATCGTGAATTTGTAGCATTGTTGGAACACATACATTGGTTTTCAACCCTGAAATGACAAAGATGCTGGAGTTCGTATTTCTGCCTATAAGATTCTTGCTCTTTTTCACATGGGTGGGACATGCCTTTTGAGCAGCACTCCAGTGCTACACTGTGCTGCCCTCTGCTGGCGTGGTTCAGTAACTGCAACAAGAACAGGCATTCACGCAACCTTAGGCACAAGAGAAAACAAGTTGGAACTTTGCAGTCATTAACCAGGTTTTCCTGTTTAAATAAATAATTCGAAATATATATAATACTTTTTTTATGCATTCATATGGCACACACACACACACATACACACACACATACACATAAAGTTTATTGAGAAATGTCAGAGGCAAGAGATGATAAACCAATCTCACAGAGATCCTGTGAAAAGCACTTGCTGTATACAACTATTCCAAACATGTAGCATGTAGACAAGTTTAAGACTACTGAAATGTTTTATTGCAATAATTCAGACAAAATGATTGTTGGAAACAGAATATTTTGCTCCCTTCATGGACATCTTTGAAAAGATTTAAGAAGATTTAAGTCTTTAGGGCAGATAAAATTAATCATGTGTCCACACTTGGATGGACATAACAAGCCTTTATTAATCAGCTTTGAAAGAGCTTTGAACACTGAGCAATACATCTTGTTCACTTCTTAGAAAGTATTTAACAGTCCAAACAGGCTACGCGCATTCATTTATAATTACTCTACACATTGAGCAATGGCTGTTTCCCAAGGCGACGTCGACAACTTGCATTCTAACGAACTCTAAATTTATTGGAGCAGTTCAGGTTAAGCACCTCACCCAAGGGTTTCGACAGCAACGCCCAACCTGTGAATCCAGCCCGCAACCTCAGAGTGCCAAACCAAGTCCCCCAGCCATTATACAACGCTACTTAATTATCAGCTCAATTGCTCTTCGGAGGCTGGCTTTAGGCTTCCTTAAAATAGGATCGCACACTCGCTGAAAGGTATCTCCTCCAGTCATCCGAACTCACTAAAACACATGGGACACGCGCCTCAGTGACTCTCCTGCACTGAGACATAGCATGGACTTTGGCTAATCGTGACCTTGGCATTATAATGTTCTGTCTGCATTCTGAGGGGTTTTGAGATATTGAGTTTCAAAGATACCAAAGTGAATAGGCTCCAAGCAGATACCACCTTTTCAATTTAGCATTTTTTTCATACTTTTAAGCAGTATTTTTGTGTAAGACTTCACACATATACTCAGAGAGCACTTTATTCGTCTTTATTAGACTTATTGGTCTTCTGCTGCAGCCTATCCACTTTGACTGGTTGTCAGCTTTGACCAGTCTGGCCCTTCTCCTCTGAGAGCAGAGGATGTTCTTTGTTTTCCGCACCATTGGATGTTTTTTGTTGACAGCACCATTCTCTGCAAACGCTAGAGACTAGTTTACTACTTTAATCCAACTTCTGAACTGACCGAGTTGAAATGGAATCGGCCTAAACCCTGACTATATCACAACATGAGATCTGCCGTCAGTAATGGCCAGTGCTGAAACTCACCGCTGTTACGCACGTTGATCTTCGCTCCCCACAGACAAACCCAAGCAAATGGCACACCCCCAATCAGACAAGACGACCTTAGACAGCTGACCCCATCACCTCAGGGCCAAGGTCAAGTCAAGGTCACGGCAGGCATGCAGCAGAAACAGGTGAACACACCTGCAGGCACTGCTGGGG
Organism: Conger conger; assembly: GCF_963514075.1. Taxonomy (NCBI): domain Eukaryota; kingdom Metazoa; phylum Chordata; class Actinopteri; order Anguilliformes; family Congridae; genus Conger; species Conger conger. The sequence goes on from NC_083769.1 coordinate 9,348,206, forward strand.
CACTTCTGTTTTCTGGGAATGTTTATTATCCCTTAACCCCACCCCCCCCCCCGGGTAGGCCCACGACCTCACACAAGACACCTGGAGAGAGTGAAAGCTGGGACCGCGTTCAAGGACAAGCTTTTCTTTACCTCAAAGACCTGGATAAACGACCATAGCAGTGTTCTGTAAAAAAAAAAAGAAGTTAAAACCTTCTCTACTCTACCTGGGCAATGGACACATTTACTGTTAATGGGATTTCCGCTATCTACACAATTGCCTGGTGGAAACGACGGCTAACACAATGAGCTATCCCACGCCTGAGGAATCACTTTGTGCTTATCGGTTCGGAGTTCTCTCCGTATCGGAGACGGGGCTGAGGGCTGGCTCGGCTTCCCGCTGTCCTCTACACGGCCTCACAGATACATACAGTGTAGTATTAGCATTAGCATTAGCATTAGCATTATCAGAGCCTACTGTTACACAGTGCAGGCCCGCTGTCCTCTACACGGCCTCACAGATACATACAGTGTAGCGATAGCATTAGCATTAGCATTATCAGAGCCTACTGTTACACAGTGCAGGCCCACTGTCCTCTACACAGCCTCACAGATACATACAGTGTAGCGATAGCATTAGCATTAGCATTATCAGAGCCTACTGTTACACAGTGCAGGCCCGCTGTCCTCTACACAGCCTCACAGATACATACAGTGTAGCGATAGCATTAGCATTAGCGTTAGCATTATCAGAGCCTACTGTTACACAGTGCAGGTTAGCGCACCTGTGAGAGGCAATCATACAAGACCTCCTGAACATTGTTCTCTCAAATGAAAAAAGTATAAAATATGGTGCTGTTCTGTACAGGTTGCTGCCATGAAACCTGCCATGAAACATCAAACTGAAATTGTCAGCAACAATGGCCGCTATTCACCACCGTGTAGACATCCACGGTTCTCCTCTGAAACGCACGGTGTCACCGGCTGCCTCTGTCCACAGAGCGGACTACAGCCATCCTTGCACAGACAGGAGCTGGAGGAAGACCCTTCATCCGGCCTCCATCCAGCAGGGGGCACTAGATAATACAGAACACAATGATAATAAAGAACATTAATGTTCATAATGATTAACCCCTAACCCACTGACCCCTCCCTCGCCCTGGGTGATGCAGTCTCAAACTGTGCATCAACCAATGGGTCCAGCGGCCAGTCGACACAGGCAGGCCGGCGGTTCTGTAACATTATTATTGCCGTTATGTTCACAGTACAATTTACTGCGTTTCTGCACTGTGAGCGAGTGTGTTTGTTATGATGTCCGTTTTCTCTTTTGGCTGTTTTCATGTCATGGAAACCGTAGCCAAATTAATTTCCCTAATAAGTAGGATAATAAAGGATCACTGATATTTATTTGCTAATCCCAAACCCACTGTGCCAAGACAGTAATTTCTACACTCAGAACCAACTCAGCACTCAGGCAGGGAAGGGGCCCCACAGTCACCACACACAGACTTGTGGATTTAAGTCAGCAAGCAAGCCTGGACACAACTGAGTGGTGTGAGTTTCCCTTCGAATGCAATCACACTCTCCAGTAATCACACCACACAACAGGGCTGCAGTCCCAGAAGGTCACTCTATTTATGACTGCATTTGATCGATGGATTGATTGACTGATGAACTCACTGACCGATTGACTGGATTGCAGACTGAATTGAAACCACACTAGACTCCCAACTGCTGATTATCCGCTGGGACAGAGGGCTATTATAACTAAATCCTTTCCTATGAAAAGGTGTGCAATATGTGCATTCCACTTAATAACATCTGTAGTACTTCTTTATTACATTATTATTACATCTTATTTATTTGCAAATATGTAATTATTATGTAATAAATGATCGTTGGTATTGGAGATATTTAGAGTCAAGTTTCACATACTTTTAAGGAGTATATGTGGCTGAAAATGAGGCAGAATGCATGGTTTCAGAGTTTCAGAAGCCTTGACATGGAAAACATGTGGTATAAACCGCAGTTGATGTCAGCTCTTAATTCTTAACACACCATGGTTCGTTTTCTCAAGTTTCAAAAATTTTATAATGGACTGCATTCAGACAGAGCACACAAAGAACATTTCAAGCACTATTTTCAGGAAAATTGCGCTGTAAAGTTCAGCATTCACAAAATGGTTCCTTTCAAAGCTTAATGGTAAACTAAATTATCAACCGGTCGTGTGCCCCACAGGTTGACATCTGATCATGACAGATAAAGCATTATTGTGGAGAGAATGTGAATACTAATATCTACTGGAGCTTAATGGCATTAATGCCTCTTGCAATATGGAGTCACCTTTAATCCATGCAGAAAAACATATATTGATGAATGGGGTTGCAAATGAATCAAGTGCCACCGCACTAGGGGCAAGCTGTCATGTGGCAGTGAGGAACGGCATGTTAAAAATCAATGGAGTTTCTTGTTCGCAATTGATGTTTGACATCTGATGTCTGATGGTCAATCATAGGCAGTATTTCAAATAGCCTAGACATGTGGTGTTTGAATTATTTATTTGCATGTGTACCGAGTTAGAGGTTCGCCTGACTCTGAGGTGGGTTTTGACCCACACCGCTCACTCGTCCAAAGAATTGCCAGACGAAAGCGTTACCAGTCAGCGGTACCAAAGGCGAACTCGACCATAGCCGAGGGCAACGACGTTCTTTTGAATTTGAGAGTTACGTCACCGGGGAGCGTTGTCATGGTATCCTGCTCTGGATCTTCTCCGCACTTCACCGTGCTTACGGTCCAACTCGTCAAACTAGCCAAGCTAGCCCTGTTACACATGTATGCATTTCATTTTTCACGTACAGTAGAACTTCAGAGAACCGAACACGTCGGGAATGACGGTCGTTCGGAAGACTGGAAATACACCAATTTGAGGAAATTCAAGGTACAATAGGTAAGATTTCTTTGTTAAAACGTTGTTATAAGACCATTGTAAGTGATTGAAAAAGGCTCACTGACATGTTGACTCACCCTCTGCCTGTGTTTATAGTCCTTAAATTCGGGTTTCGAAATATACAGTTGACGCCCCGACACTCTGTACTCTGTAAAAAAAAAGTTAAAGCTCATTGGCTGAAAATTGGTTCAAATTGCCAAAGCCAATGGCGTTTCAACGTCAGCGCGTTCACAGAGAAGAGGGTTTGAGGGCGTTTGTTGCTGCTATTCCTCTCTTGACCGTTAGAAGTCCGAAATGACCTATTGTACCTCTAGAGATTTATTTAAATTCAGTTAATTTCAAGTCATAATAAACCAATAACCTCAATGGCATTTACCCAAACAGTAACGGTCATATAAAGTCCAATCAAATAGCCGACAATCTGTGAAATTTGCGAAATCAGCCAAATGAGAAACAAATCCTTAAAGTGACATTGGCAAGGCAATGAGGTTTCTCACAGTTGTAGATGAACTCTGTGATGAGCACCAATGGTAGGCGAACGTCACCTGTTGCATTGGCAGCTCCATCAGTGTGATGTGATCTTTGCTGGATTAAAAATAATTCAAAATAATTTGCCGGCTTTTCGCCTTCATTAAACAGCTCATTTTGGTCCTTTTTTATATCAAAAGCGGTAGTTTCCTACTCTGTTGTTGGGCTTGCTTCTTTGTCTAATTTTGATAAAATTTTGATTCCTCTCTCAATTTCTGTTTTGCAGCCATCATTTTGTATTAATGTTATACTTATGATTCCATACCCTGTTCAGTTGACCGGACGTTTTGGTTTTCTGAATTTTGGATCTCTACTGCAGTACAAAAACACATTATATTGTGTTTCTGCCCATCTCCGAGGTCAGAGACGAGGGAAGAAGACAGACCAGGTTGTCATGGTGATTGGTGGGCAGTGGTGGTCAGCGTTTTTATGACAGACAGGTTGATGCAATTGGAACGGACTCCAGTGCGACAACCAATCGAATGCTCCACATGGGGAGGGAGGGGGGGAGGGTGTACTTCCTCCTGCCTGAAGGAAAAACTGAAGCCAAACCGAAGCAAAGGTTGGCAAGGTCAGCAGCCACAGGAGAGCCCCGGGGGTTGTCTTTTAGTGCATTCGACACAGACTAAAAACAGGTTTTCAGACTATACCTTCGTCCCCCCCTCCTGATTTCCTCCCCCCCTTCCGATATCCCTCGTCTAACCCTAACAAAACCCTTAATAAAAAAAATGTAAAAATAAAAATAAATAATGACTACTGTCTCTATGTTTAGAACAGCTCTTCATGCATGTTTTGCCAGTTATGGATTTGATGCTTTTAACCTGTGGAAGAACCTATGCACTTATAAGTCGCTTTGGATTACAAGTGTCTGCCAAATGACAAAAAATGAAAATGTAAATGTACCTTGACACTGCAGTCAGAAAATCTGGTGACTAAAGCTGAAAGCAGTGCCCTCGACAGTGTGGTCAAACAGGCCAGTCGCTCTGAAAGCAGGGCGGACACAGGAGGTTCATTGTCAGGTCAGAGCTCAGTAAGGCGAGAGGAGAGTGGGATGTGATATTGAAGCTTGGCGACATAACCCCTCTCTGCCAGTCCCAGTGGGGAACGGTCACCAGTGTGAGTGTACTGCCCCATTGTGGATGGGAGGGGAGGTGCACTGTCAGCAGAGGGGAGACATTTGGCTTTGGCTCAGCTCAGGAAATTGAAAGCAACTGCTGGTCAAAAGAAACAGGGCCTGGAGCTCACCAGAGCAATGGGGTGCATCCATGTACTTTTCTTTACAATATTTTTTACATATTTTCTGTACAGGGATGGGAGAGACACATTTTTCAGAACCTCTTTTAAATTCCAACTTTTTAAATTCCATGTATTATAATTTATCAGGTTATCCTCAATCATTCTTTACTGCATGCACCATTTATCTTGGCTGTGTACATTTATGAATTAGCCAATTAACAAACAAGAAAGAGGATTGACCTGTGTGCAATGAAGCAAGGTCGTCTCTGCCCTTGGTCAAACTGCATAGCCATACACTTCACTGATAGCACATAGCATAGCCACACATTACACTGATAGCACATAGCATAGCCACAGACTACACTGATAGCACGTAGCTTAGCCACAGACTACACTGATATTACGTAGCACAGTCACACACTACACTGATAGCACGTATCATAGCCACACACTACACTGATATTACGTAGCACAGTCACACACTACACTGATAGCACGTATCATAGCCACGCACTACACTGATAGCACGTAGCACAGCCACATACTACTCTGATAGCATGTAGCATAGCCACACACTACACTGATAGCACGTAGCACAGCCACATACTACTCTGATAGCATGTATCATAGCAACACACTACACTGATAGCACGTACAGTAGCATAGCCACATACTACACTGATAGAATGTAGCAAAGCCAAACACCACACTGATAGCACATAGCATAGCCACACACTACACTGATAGCACATAGCATAGCCACACATCTCTGTTCTGTTCCATATTCATAAGACTCCCCTCAAAGACCCATAAGGCAATATATTGAAATCATAACAATCAGATATTGGCATATTCCTTTTCAAGCTGCACCTCTCCCCGTCCCTCCCTACCTCTCTGTAAACATTAACTGTTGTCTTTACCTGTGTTTTTTGCTTGTGTATTAGGATGATACTTTTGCTTGTTGATCCGATGATCAAATAGGCACTGGTCCTTATCTTTAGGTAGCAGTCGAAATTGTACTTCCCTCTAGGGTCTTTCAGCGCACTTATCCCTGGTATGGGTATGTACTTTGCACTTTGTTGTACGTCGCTCTGGGTAACAGCGTCTGCCAAATGCCATTAATGTAATGTAATGTAATATTGGCAATCAGGATTGGCACTACAAATTTGAGCCTCAGTCAAGAGTAAGAGGAAATATCTGTATGCAAATTGCAATACAAGCCCTAGACTCACTGAATCTTAGAACACCTAGGACTTTTAATCCACACAGAAAAGGGGTTTGAAAATGCATCCATAGACAACACAGAGTTATGATGTGTTTGATGATGGGGGTTTCGTTTTACACTCATTAACATTCGCGAGCTTCGTGCTGCGCCCTCTGCTTTCATCCGCACTCCTTCGGCTGATGGATGAGGCCCACACCCAGGTGATGAGCAGGAAACAGAACAAGAATAAGACGGAAAGAACGAGGCAGCTCCTACATTTCGAAAGCAAAGTGAGATTTCGAAAGCTATTCTTCAGCTGAGTGCAGTCAAAACCAATGGAGAGGGAATGGAGAGGAGCAAAGTGATTCTTAAGGCCGGTTAATAGTCCAGAGACAGAGTGCCTTTGTGAATGCACTGCAGTCTGCCAGAGTATAAAACAGACGTCCCTGCGGTCAGCAACATCCATTGCATCTTGTTGGTCACAGCGAAGCTCTGTTGCGGGGCTATAAACTGGCTTGTATGATGCAGCATTACCTCTCCAAGGTTACTGAATGGAAAAAAAATGGCAGGATGACGTGGCATGGACAGTGTTGGCCGTGTCGGTGCTGTTGACAGTGCAGGGGACAGCTTTCCCCTTTAAAGTCATGAGGGCTTCAGTCTGGGCCAGAAGCTAGCGTCTGAAATACAAGCGATTCTGTGAAATACTGATTTTCTGCTGGTTGGATCGCTGCTGACCTTTTCCAAAACTGAAAGGCTTGTTCATCAAAAAAGAAAAAAAGAAAAATAAATCTCTAAGTTCAGGACGGTTATAAATTTGAGAGTAATTGTGAATTTATTTATTGTGAGTAAATGTATTTGAACGGTCTTTCATAAGAACTATATATGGTATATTTGTAAGCATTACATACCACCTTCATTAGCACTAGATAGATTTTAAAGCTTATGTCAATGCTCTCAAATAGGCATTAATGTGCATTACATCAGGGCAACCTTACTTGCTGCATCAGTGGTAACATAACATCCTATATATACAGTAGCTCTTAAAAAGGACTGTTCGTATGAGTGTTAACAGTCATTTCACCTCTTCACCGTCACTGACTATCCCTGATCTGCTGTATAATCACCAAAACAAATCTGTAACAACACAAATATAATGCAAATATTATATAAATATATAATTACATTTTATTTCTTATTTTGTGTGCCTGCAAGTGATATTATGATTGGTTTTACTCAAACAAGGCAGCATAAACAACTGGTTTGCCAAATCTTGGCACAATGGCAATTCATTGCCACTATTCGCATCAGAAATATACTGTGGCTCACTTTTTGCTTGCATGTATACACCAGCCCTATAGCCACCTTTTTGCTCAAGCTCAAAGTGGAGTGATTACATTGTCCCTACTTCAAGACATACAGTATATGTGCATGATGTTGTGGCCAGATACTGCACTGGCATGTTTGGCATCGAAACATAGCTGCATAAAAGGAGAGGCACCTCATACCCATGTTAAAATATGGTGGTGGGTCAGTGATGTTTTGGGGCTGTTTTAATTCCAGAGGTCCAGAGGCAGTGGTTAAGGTCAATGATATAATGGATTCCACCAAGTATCAGGCAATTTTGTCTAACAATCTGGTTGTCTTTGTCAGTGAGGCTTGGCTGTAGGTCATGACAGCAAGACCATGACTCAAAACGTACCACAAAATCTACAAAGAAATGGTTCTGTGAGAACTACATCTATGTTCTGCAATGGGCATCTCAGGTGCAGACCTCAATCCAATCGTAAACCTGTGGGCCGAACCGAAGAGGACAGTTAAGTGCAAACCCAAGAATGTGAAGGTCCTTGCAAGGATCTGCATAGAGGAATGGTCCAAAATCCCTCCAAATGTGTTCCTTAACCTTGTCAAGTATTACTGGAAAAGACTCCATGCTGTTACCCTTGCCAGAGCATTAAACCTGGGGTGCCAATAATTTTAAGAACTTGAGTATGATGAAATCTATTTTTTATTAAATTAATGTTTGACAGGTGGCACCGATGATGCAGTGGGTAGCACTACCGCCTCACAGCAAGGAGGTCCTGGGTTCAAATCCCCGTCGGCCGGGGCCTCTCTGTGTGGAGTTGGCATGTTCTCCCTGTTTGCGTGGGTTTCCTCCGGGTACTCCGGTTTCCTCCCACAGTCCAAAGACATGCATGTTAGGCTGATTGGAGAGTCTAAATTGCCCACAGGTATGAGTGTGTGAGTGAATGGTGTGTGTGCCCTGCGATGGACCTCCGACCTGTCTAGGGTGTATTCCTGCCTTTAGCCCAATGTATGCTGGGATAGGCTCCAGCCCCCCTGCAACCCTGTTCAGGATAAGCGGGTTAGGATAATGAATTAATTAATGAATGTTTGACTTCAGTGGGTTCCATTGAAACATTAAAAGTATAGTATTACAACATGCAAAAATAAGTATCTCAATAATTATATTGTTTATTTTTTCAAAGGATCGTTTTCTGCATTGCCAGTCAGGGGCGGCAATACATTTTGTAGCTCAATGTCGGTCTGAGAGGCATATACTTGTCGGTCCTTGTAGCTGCTGTTTGTAAACAGACTGCGGGGAATTTCAGGAAGAGCATAATTGCTTGCGGACTGGGCTACTCGCTTGAACATCCGTGGGTCCAGAGGTGTTAAGACACAACAAACATCAGCAAATCTATCCCAGGTCCCGAAAGCGAACGTTACATTTTTGTTACGTTTAACGGTAATTTTCCACGCGGGCGCACGAATGGAAAGCCTCTGCCGGGCTGTGTTAAAATTCCAATGCAGTTCCGCGATTAGCTGTTTTATTAAAATCGATACATCAGATTCCCAGCGGTCGGAAATTCTGCGGTATAGGACTGCAGCGCTACTGAGAACGGAGGCAATATAATGCGATGCTTTATCCACCCCCTCCTCACCCGTGATTTTGTAGACAGAACTTTGGGTCTCTCAGCACTGTGAAGTAAGTCTACTGCTGGGTCCACAGAGATGGAGTGATCCGGGAGCTACGGATGCTGAATTATATTTTTGACTGGGGCATACTGCCAATCTGACATTCAATCCTTGCGAGACCTTCACTCAAGACCTGGAGTCGACTCTGTAAACACAAGCTATTCAGCCCTGGAGGAACCACCACTTGTGCATGCATTCTTGTGCGATTCTTTCCACAGCACCGCAGTCACAAGCTGTTATCAAGATGGGGTGTACAAATGAGCAGCAAAGGCCTAAGCAGAAGAAATTCAAAGGCCACATCACAGCATTGTAGAATAATAGTAAGCAAACTGCTTCAAACTGTGAGGTTGCAGGCTCAAGTTATAAATGGGACATTGGTGCTATAGCCTATAGTAGGTCAAAAGCAGAACTGTAATAATACTAAATGTATGTTTGAAAATGGTAAATGGCAGGCATTTATATAGCGCCTTTATCCAAAGCGCTGTACAATTGATGCTTCTCCATTCACCCATTCATACATACACTCACACACCAAGGGCGATTGGCTGCCATGCAAGGCCCCGACCAGCTCGTCAGGAGCATTTGGGGGTTAGGTGTCTTGCACTTGTGCACGTGTGCACTTCGACACAGCCCGGGCGGGGATCGAACCGGCAACCCTCCGACTGCCAGACGACTGCTCTTACTGCCTGAGCCATGTCGCCCCCTGCGTAAGTTACTCTGGTTAAGAAAAATGCGTTATTATTGTACCTTTATTTTTACAAGTGGTTTCACTGAAATATATTTTTTAAACAAGAATCACTTGCACCGCATGTACAGTAAACGGGGTAATATTGTACCCAACAGTGAAGTAGTACATAAGACATACTGAACTGAATACACCAATACTGGCAATCCACATTTAAAATGATTACTTTGCTAATAATAGTGCTAGCACTAATAAGAATGGCTGATCTTAAACTGATACTCCAGCTCATTTTAAGAACAAAAATCACTGCAGCTAAAAGCAGGTTCGGCCCAAATTTGCTCAGGTCATTCAGACCAGTTCATTGGCATGAGGCAGTCACATGACTTTCTGACTAGCAGCTTTTCACAAAAGGAAATGGCCAATGAGTTATGTGTGTTGTTTTTATATCTCCTTGTGACATTAGCTCAGGAGGTTTAGTTTAATTTAGTTTATTGGGATCCACATTAATTAACGCAAGAAGCGCCGATTAGTCTACCTGGGGTCCGCCTTGCAAAACATACTAAGTATAAATTTGAAGAAAAACTTATTAAAACAAGCAAAATGTCTAGTCACACAAATAAAAACAAGCAAGAAACCTCTTACTTTATTAATTACACAGGATGATAAGTAACAGGGGCACCGCCTTATGACAGCAATACCTCTGCCCATATTTGTCACAATTGTCTCAATATGAGCAGTTGTCATATTGACAGAATTGACATATTGAGCAGTTGTCTGTCTATCTGAAGGTTGCCAGTTCAAGTGTGTTGAAGTGTCCCTGAGCAAGACACCTAACCTCCAATTGCTCCTGATTGAGCTGGTTGGTACCTTGCATTGGAGCCAAACGCCGTTGGTGTGTGAGTGAACGGGTGAATGAGAGGCATTAATAGTAAAGCGCATTGAATAAAAGTGCAATATAAATGCAGTCCATTTACCATTTACCATCCTTGGAAGGGATAATAATTTAGTGCATCATTAACACTTACTGCTCATTGCCGCCCAGCACTAATTCACTGCCTTTCGATAAATTGTGCCATCACACAACATTGGCTTCAATATAAAGACAGAGCCATTTGACTCACTTCCATCATTAACATTCACGCATCGGTATGCAAATGATCTCTCAGTAACTCGGAGAGATCCGGTCCCGTGAGATCAACCGCCCCATCGCCCCGCTTTCTTTGAGATCAATATGTCACAATGCGGAAGAGCTGAAGGGACAGCCATTTTACACGTTCTAGCACACGATCATCCCAGCCAATAGACTGCGTCAGTAATTAGGACACACTGCTAATTGGGGCGACATCAGCTCAGGCGGTAAGAGCAGTCGTCTGGCAGTCGGAGGGTTGCTGGGTCGATCTCGCCCTCGGTGTGTCAGTGTCCCTGAGCAAGACACCTAACCCCCAAATGCTCCTGACGAGCTGGTTGGTGCCTTGCATGGCATGTTGGTGTGTGAGTGTGTGTATGAATGGGTAAATGAGAAGCATCAATTGTACAGCGCCTTGGATAAAGGCCAACCATTTACCATTTACCATTTATTGCTTCAAGCAAATGCTCCTCATTTTCGCTGATGGCCAGCATAGAAAAATGGCAGCATTCACTTTAGTAGTCCTCTATAGAGTGGATTGAGAAGACTCTTCAAATTCAGGAGGAACGTATGTATAAAATTGTGCATGTGGATTTTAAATTGTCATTTATGAACACTAAGAGAAATATGGAACCACAGTTAAATAGCCTTCTGGTAAAAAAAAAAAAAAAAACATATATAGTATAATCTTTCATCTGTGAATGTGAAATCTTAAAATGGCATTTTAAAGGTGTATTCCTTCTGGGTCCCATTATAGTGCCTATCCTATATCCCACTAAAGTGGTCATGAGCGTACCGTTTTCAGGAACACACATGTAAAACAGCATTTGTATGTAAATGTCTACATCCCTGTAAATATATAAATAAAGTTGAGGTTTTAATTGCCTTTCTTCTCTCCGGGGCGAATTTAAAACCCGGAACATTCAATGCAGCACTTGTTTCTCACGAAAACAATTTCACGGTGCGCACAATCTGGCAATGAGTGGTTATTCTTTCAATTACAAAGTGCCCAAAGGAGTCCTCCATGGCCTATGAATGAAACCTTTCACAAAATGGCTGAAAGGGAACCAAATAAAGAATAAAAGGCACCGATATCAAACAATTCTCAACTGTGTCTAATCATATAGGAGTAGCAAAGACTATTACTTACCAGCGAACCTGTTTTGGCTTAGTGCCTGCTAACTTCAGTTAGCATTTTTGAACTGAAACGGGATGTTCTTACCACTCAAATGGCTTATCGACTTACTTAAATTCCCAGCACAAGTAGCACTGTTGTCAATATAAAGAGAGACTGTGTGTGCACGTGTATGTGTGTGTGTGTGCTGCATGTGTATCAGGATTGTAAGGGTCTGAAGTATGTGCACATGTGAGTATACTCATGTCAGTATAAGTACAGATGTGGCTGTATTATGAGGGTCTGATATAATGGCCTGTGCATGTGTGTGCCTGTGCATCTGCATGTGTTCCTGTCTATAAATCGTAGAGAGTGAGAGTCTGAAATATGTGCGTGTACATTTGTCTGCGTTTACAATCATTTTTACTGGAAAGCTGAGAATGTCTGTGTGTATTTTAAGAGGCTACTCTGATGCTTTTCTACTTTTAGTGGACTTTTATTCCGAGCACCGGGAGATGTTGTCAGGACATGACGTGCAAAACAAATTATGATATGAGCTGCAATAAAACTGAACCTGGTCATTTTACACCGGTATCCATTTTAGCTGTAAGTGTGGTTTCTAAAGTTTTGGAAAAGGCTGGACATGATCACGACTTGTTGTATCATCTTCAGTCTGAAAGACTTACTCCACTGACTATTGTTTGATGTTCCTGACAGGTAATATTCGGAAGGAGATTGACTGTGGGAGATTCTGTGGTATGATTTTGTTGTCTCTTGGCCTTTGACACAGTTGATCTTAGCTTACTTTTAACAAATCTCGAGGCTATTGGCTTAAGCGAATCATCCTTGAAATGGTTCTCTTCTTATTTGGCCGGGAGAGTCGAGAGTTGAGGTTGGGGAGCAAATGTCTGATGTCCTCCCGGTTAGCTGTGGTGTACCGCAGCGGCGTTTTTGGGGCCTTTTCTTTTCCGCATATATGTAAATTATATGAAAGCTGCCTGTTCTGGGTGCTTGTTTCCTTACACAGATGCCTCAGCCATAGCACAAGGATAAATAAAAGTTTCAAGACTAACTAAACCAGGAGCTTTTCAAAATAAGGACATGGCTCGTTGATTACAAGCTCTCCCTTCACTTTGGAAACACAGAGTAAATATTATTTTGATACTAAACTGCATTTTAATAAGCTTGCAGTTACCGAGGTAGAGAGAGAGAGGAGAATAGTATGGGCTTGAAAGTGCTTAGCAAAATATCAAGTGGATAGAACGTTTCTTGCAAGAAAGGCTAAGCTAGTGGATATGGACAGAAACAGCATGGGCTTGATTCTCTGCCATTTTGACTAGAACTTTAGTTTCTTAATGCCTTGAATGTAATTTGGTAGTAGGCTACACCTTTCAGACGATGCAACTGAAATGACATATTTGAACCAAGAATTTTAGGAACACACATGTGTATAGAATCAAATGAGGTCAAAAGACAGCAAATAAGGAGAACATATGAGAGAGTCCGGGCGGAGACACGGCATTATTTCTCAAGCAACGCTATCAACGCCAACATCGATTGGATGCTGTCGAACGAGTAGAAGTAATCATAATTTGTGCCACCAGGGGGAGTTTAAATACCAGTTACAGATCGTAATCCTCGAACCATTACTGGCCTGCAAATCAAGCTCCAGTCACTCTTGATCTAGTTTTTCACCTACTTGAACGACACATCATCCTGCTGTCGAAATGGATTAGTTATGGAGAGTTTTTGACGAAAGGAAGTTTGAAAATAAATACGTAAGTGTTTTTTATTGGAGACTGATCAATAAAGACGGTTACTTCCTCCTTTTAAATTGGTCTGTGAAATTGGTAGATGCCTGGGGTATAAACATTACGTAGCCGAGAAGCCAAGGATTACTGGATTCGCGGCTCAAGGCCACTTAATAATTCCATTAAGTGGCGACGAGTCTCTCCAGGCTGCTGCTATTTCAGTTTGAGTGTGGTTGTGCGTGTTTGCTCATTCAATGTATATGTTGTGGGGGAAAGTTACACAGCACGGTTTGAGGAAACATGCCTCTTAGTGTGCAATATAGAATATATGCATATGACTTTTATTATTATTATTATTATTATTATTATTATTATTATTATTATTATTATTACTATTATTATTATAATTCTACAGTGGATCGCATCTCAGTAGTACACTTCCAATGACTACAGGTGGATTAAAAAATATATTATTCCCCAATTAACATAAAAAATTAATATCATAGCAGTAAAATGTTCAGAGTTTTTTTATTTTTATAATAGGTATAGTAATAATTAAACTGACAGTCTTGTTATGAATCCCTTATTGGTTGTTGGAAGCCGGCACTCTGCTTTCATTAAACTACGCATTTAGGAACTAGTGTCGAAGTAAAGTTGGGGCAATGGTTATTTCTGTCCTTTTCGGAGAAAAATAGAGTATCTGACAGATACCATATTAAGATCATCCAAAGCAAATACATGTGCTTATGAATGTGTGGCTTATGAATGAAAGTGGTAAATGTAAAAGAAGCCGGACATATGGAGGTGCGTGCGCAATGATGAGACTAACTGTAACTACAGTCAGCACGACCTCTTAAGTAAGAAGGTGGTCAGTGAATTATTAAAGATGAAGACGTATTTAAGTAGCCGTGAGGAATGCGAAGGAAATTACTTCATAAATCAGTGCAGGACAGAAGTAGCAGCGGGCGAAACAAAGTCTAAACAAAGAGATTTATCCGACACCCGTGCGACAGCCCCTTCCCCCTCCTTCTGCAACCAATACCCGTCTCCTATAGGACAATACGCCCGAATTCACTCCAGCCCATAGGCTGACTGTTTTGCCAAAGATTTTTGTCCATATTTTCCGCTGGGACTGGTCTACAGTAAGTGTACTTTTAATGGTAAATGTTTGTTTTTTTGGATGGGGAAAATTAAGGAAGCTGGAACTGGGCGTATGAAGGTATGGTCGTTTACTTGCTTTTAACGCGTACTGTTTTGGTGTGAGTGTGCGGTGTAAAGATTTAGGATACAGGCCATCGTCAAGTTAAAAACTTGCTAAAAAGCCGAAGCTTGGGGCAGATGCTCAATGAAACGTGCACGATTTTGTGAACTGAAGAATGAGATTTCTCGAAATAAGTAAATGATGCAATTAGCGCTTATCGTAAGGAAACATTTTCGTGTAGGCTACTCATTAACCGTCGACGATATCGGAGTTTTGAATAATATACCTTTTAAGCGGTTGATATAATTACTTGTTCGAGTTTTGGTCGGAGAATTGTCAGTTACAAAACAAAATGTTTCGATATTTGGTCAGGGATGTTTGATTTGTGTTAGCTGCATTCTTAAAAAAAAGAATTACTAGATAACAAAAACATGCTCTTAATACTGAGTGTCGATTTGCTTTATGCTGCCGACAATTAGTCTGTGTAGTTGATTTAAGGCAAGTTTCTGGTCTTTTTGTGATGTGGGATGGATGGCACGCTGGCAAATAAAAAATATTTATTTTTTTTAAAACACCAATAAAAGTGTTAAATGCCATTCGTTCATTCGTTTTGTTGGTTTTTGGATTCACAAATACATTTATCACTTTACTGCGTTTAGTGTTCCATTATCCTGGGGCACTCAAATTGACCCCCCTCCCCCCGACCCCCCTTCCCTCCACCTTACACTAGATGGAACATTAAGGATAAATATCTGGCACTGTGGACTAAAAACGCAGCCAGGCGCGAAGCAGCGCATACCGAATAAAAGGCCTGAAAGAGTGATGTGATTCTGAGGTAGCCGAGGATGACGAGAGAGAAGTTAATAGTTTAATAATTCCCCAAGGCACCAAATAGCAGACTTCAAACCCTAAATTCTTGCATGTCGTGTTATTATTATTTTTCTCCCATGATATGCCACTCCCATTTAGTGCGATTGTAAAGATTTATCGGTGTTGAGTTGGTCTGGGCTGGTATGCAGTGAACCTGCTATGCAAGTGTTTTGATGGGAGGTTACAGAGTTACCAGGACTTGGTTCTCTATTTATCGTTATTTTGTATAGCCCCATTTACAGGTTATTGCTATATATATTTCACAGACAACAAAAAACATGACAATATGGAATATCTGAAAATATGATCAAGTTGAAGAATAACTCATAAACTGTCACAGGGTGATTCACATGTCACATCTGTGATTGGCCAGCTCTACATATCCGCTAATTAGCCAGCCCTGCACATCCTGTGATTGGCCAGCTCTATACATTGTTTACGGGAAAGATACTCATGAAGGCAGTTCGCCTGCAAAAGCACATAATCTCAGCTATTATCTGGAGAGGAAGCCGTGAGCCTTTAAGAATTAATGAGCCCGAGGCTTGCTGACCTGGCCATGGGGAACGCCTAAACCTCAACCCAATAGGAAGCCCCGCCACTTTCCCCTTACATCTCCTCTGAGTTCGGCATAAGATCCACAATGCGATGCCTTTTCCACACAGACTGGGAAGCGCCCTTAGTCCCACGGCGGGAGCGAGAGCCAGTCCGGTTGTTCCGTTTGGGATGTTCGCTCGGTAATGCGAGTCACAGTGCTAAAGAGATCTGAGACCGTTTGTAGGGCATCGTTGACCTGCAGCCATACCCGGCCGCGGGTGGCTAATGGTGTTCCAGCCATGCAGATTATTCAGGGATGTCTCGAGTCAGCATAGCTCCCATGCCTCAACCCCTTTTGCTCGCCACTGAACCGCAGTTCTGCACTTCAACCTCACACGCCCTAGAGTACTCTATGGACCGGGGATAATCAAATCATTATCCTCGAGGGTTTTCCACCTTCTCTTTACCCTCAGTCAGGTGTGGAGACCGTCTGGCCATTCGGCAGCACTCATTGTTCACTTAGTTACCCGGGAGAAAATAAAACCTGGGCTGAATTTGGAGTCCAGGGCCAGATTTGACCATCCCTGCTGTAGACCTAGCAGTCAGAGCCCACTTTCGTCTAGGCCAGGGGTGTCAAACTCCAGTCCTGGAGGGCTGCAGTGTCTGCTGGTTTTTTTGTGTGGTTTCCTTTCAATCAGCAGCCAGTTATGGCCTTGAGAACAAGGTGTGTGGACTCAATGAAAGACTCTCATGCTGAAACACACCAAAAACCAGCAGATACTGTGGCCCTCCAGGACTGGAGTTTGACACCCCCGATCTAGGCTATGTCATCTGCCATTTTGCACGTGACACCCTGTAAATTCAGTTGGATTTTGATTGGCCATCGGTGTTCTATTATTCACACAGCTGGATAAAAGCTCTGAAAGTGGTCGTTGTCCTTAAAGTTGCGGTGTGGCCATTCACCTGAATAAGAACGATTTTTAAAACGACATATTTATAGTTATTGTTATCGTTCTTGGTGTGGATGGGCCTTAACAGCGCTGATCTAGGAATGTGTTTTATTCCTTTAAGCTCATAATGGGTTTAGAATAGAGACAGGAGAAACCTGATCCCAGATCAGTTTCTACTCTGAGATCCTTCATGAATATGGGGGTCCAGTCCAGGCCTGAGTTTCACCTGATCCAGCCAGAGGTTTGCTGGGCTCCAGAAAAAAACAGTGTGAAGGGGAGGTTGTTTACCAGTAGAGCGCAATTCATTTATAAAGCAGTCGTAAATTCCACCCGCTTCAGAGAATGAACTTTGCCTCCACGTTCCGCCTTGACACCGTGGCAACCCCCGGGGCCGAGCCCTCTTCGCAGGGCGGACTGTTGTTGTCGTTGGAAACCCTTACAGATTTTCCTGTCCAGCAGCGCTGGAGCCAACCTTTGGCGGTCCTGGTCACGGTTAAGGAAGGCCTTTATTAATTAGCCCCGGACATCTGTTTGCCTAAGCTGGGCCTCAAAGCCTGCAGCAGTTGGACACACGGCACTAAAATAACTTACGAAGGAGAAAGGAGAAAGAGTAGCGACCGACTTCTCCTAGTTTTTTGCTCACTTACAGATGTGACAATTATATAAAACTTTAATCTACAGTACGTACCACAACAATTCTGAGATTACTTTTCTCCAGCGTTGTAAACAAAAGGCTTATGTCATTTGATGAGGTTTGAACATTTTGTTAGCTAGAAATGTTTCAGGGACAGGTGCGGTGTTCTTTAATTTGCCTGGTAACGAAGGAGTTAAAGTGCTTAAAGTAGGCATCCGACTCGTCGGGTCACTGAATGCATGACGAAAGCAGGCCAAATGGGCATGCGACTACGTACGGATGACGGGAATTAGAGTGACAGCATTGCGGTGTGGTCGGGCTGAGGTTATGTAACTCCGTGCACTGGGCTGAAAATAAACTGGAATGAAGGGATTACTGCCATGGCCATTTTACTGGGAAAATGGAAACAGAGCAGTGTGGGAATCTTTTCAGTTTCCCATGCTAACGTTTTGACCCCGCGATGCCTTCCCTGAATGCCTATTCCATATGTTTTCAGTCGGCCTAACCGTCATCTGGAAGCTGGCAATTCCACTGAATGGGTCCACCGGTCTATCAGATTTGAGCACATATTTTAAACCTACATGCAGTGAGCACTTTATTGGGTATACCTGTACACCAGCTTTTTAATGCAAATATTTTATCAGCCAATCATGTGGCAGCAACTTAATGCATACAAGCATGTAGATATGGTCAGCTGTTTATTCAGACCAAATGTCAGAATGGGGAAGAAATTTGATCAAAGTGACTTGATCAAATTTGATTGTTGATTGTTGCTGCCAGACATGGTGGTTTGAGTATCTAGAACGGCTGATAACCTGGGATTTTCATGCACAACGGTCTCTAGAGTTTGCAAAGAATGTGTGGAAAAAAAAAAACATCCAGTGAGCAGCAGTTCTGTGGGCAGAAACGGCTTGTTAATGAAAGACGTCAGAGGAGAATGGCTGAAGCTGGCAGGAAGGTGGTATGCAGAAGAGCATCTCTAAACACAAAATGCGTCAAACCTCGAAGTGGATAGGCTACAGCAGCAGCAGACCAATAAGCTTAAAAGAAGTCACATTTATCAGTTGATCGAATCTGTGCTGAAACGTGAACTTGTAAAGTTGCAAAGTCTTACACTTGCTTTGAGGCCGGCGGGTGCCGTCTGCATTAGCGTTTTTCCCAAGTCTGTAATTAACATTCTGCGCATGTGGTCAAACCACAGACCGCTGTGCAGAGCGCGCTGGTGTACAGATCCACGACATACATTTTTGTATTTTCCTTATAGTTGGAAAAATCTTCTCGTAAACTTGACAAATACATTTCAATTGTGGACTTTAAACTCGATTGTGATTGAAGAATTCTCCGGCTTTTAACATCTGTTCTACTTTTCATTATCGTTTTGGCTACCCCTGTCTCATTCCCCATTTGATGTTGTAACGTTTGTCAACTGTTTTGTTGTGTAACTTTGTGTTTCATGCCAGGCCCCCCTTGTAAAAGAAGTTTCGATCTCTGGGTTTTTACTGGTTAAATAAAATAAAATGCGCGTTCCTCCGCTGTGCGTGCCGGGAAGGCGTGTCACGCAGAGACAGGTCTGCAGATTTTGCATGCGTAATGGAAAGGATTCTTCCTCGTTCCTGCCAATGAGTTGATTCCGTGTCGAGCACTTGCGTGAAAATATGAAGACAGACCTGTATCTCCGAGCAACAATAACAAAACATTCGAGCAGCGCGATGTTCGGCAAGTAAGAGCAGGTGTCGTTTATTATCGCTATTACACTTGCTTGGCGTACTGTGGAAAATGTAGGCTAACTCTCCTTTCCGTGCGAGGGTGGTCTTTGCGCGAAATGTGGTTGGCTTTCACACACAGCTTGCCAACCTGTGATATGCTGCACCTCAGTTCAGGCTAACCAGCTGTTATAAAGCTTATTTTTTTCAAGAGTGACTTTTTGGTGCTTTCCATGGGCAAAGAAATGCAGACAAAACATGATTGTCCTAAGATTGGTCTCATACTTAAATATGCCACTTATTTACCCCAAATGTTAGTGTGTCTTTTAAAAGGTAAATGCTCTCACTTCTTATTTTGAGTAAGTGGCAGTGTGTATACTGAATGAGTATATGAGTTATAGGTTTTGTCCTAGGACATGCAAATGGTAAGTTCATTTGAATGGGAAGGGTCCTCATTAAGTTAATGGCAACGTAAATGTATTTTACGTTGCGCTAATGAGAAAACAACACGAGTGCATCGTAAAAAGTGCCATAAATCGTCAGTAATGTTAGTTTTACAGCCCCAGCAGGCAACTGGAAGGGTTTCTGTTAAAGATTGAGACTACCACA
The DNA here is from genome assembly GCF_963514075.1 of Conger conger. Lineage (NCBI taxonomy): Eukaryota > Metazoa > Chordata > Actinopteri > Anguilliformes > Congridae > Conger > Conger conger. Next base: position 9,368,249 of record NC_083769.1, read on the forward strand.
CTGCCTCACTGTCAGAAACAGAGCCCGTGAAAATTTGACCAATGAGAACGATGACGGTAGCACCAAAAACCGCTCTTGTGTTTACGGTCGTTACTCAGAGTCGTCTTGTGTTGCGGCTCCGATGATGTCACGGCTGTGGAAACGATGGGAAGTTCGGCCTGCTCTCAGACCTCATGCTGAGACCTGTCTGGAAGAGGGCTGCGCTGTAAAAAACGCCTGATTCACAGGAGACCACAATTCAAGAAAAAAAATGCATGCTGACCATACGAACTGTAAATCTGTGTATGTCCATGTGTGTGTATGTGTGCACATATGTGGGTTTGTGTGTGTATGTGTGTGCATGTGTCTGTGCTTGTGTGACAATGAGTGTGCATGTCTGGATGTGCTTGTGTGGGTTTGTGTGCGTTTATGTGCATGTGTGTGTGTGCATATGTGTGTTTGTGCAGATGTATGTGTGTGTGTCTGCTTGTGCGACTATGAGTGTGCATGTCTGGATGTGCTTGTGTATATGTGTGTATGAATGAGAGTACAGTGTGTGTGTGTGTGTGTCTGCTTGTGTGACAGTGGGTGAGCATGTCTGGATGTGCTTGTGTGTGTGTGTCTGTGTGTATGAATGAGAGTACAGTGTGTGTGTGTGTGTCTGCTTGTGTGACAGTGGGTGTGCATGTCTGGATGTACTTGTGTGTGTGTGTGTGTGTGTATGAATGAGAGTACAGTGTGTGTGTGTCTGCTTGTGTGACAATGGGTGTGCATGTCTGGATGTGCTTGTGTGTGTGTGTGTGTGTGTGTGTATGAATGCGAGTACAGTGTGTGTGTATGCTTGTGTGACAATGGGTGTGCATGTTTGGATGTGCTTGTGTGTGTGTGTGTGTGTGTGTGTGTATGAATGAGAGTACAGTGTGTGTGTGTGTGTGTCTGCTAGTGTGACAATGGGTGTGCATGTCTGGATGTGCTTGTGTGTGTGTGTGTGTGTGTGTGTGAATGAGAGTACAGTGTGTGTGTGTGTGTGTGTGTGTATGAATGAGAGTACAGTGTGTGTGTGTGTGTCTGCTAGTGTGACAATGGGTGTGCATGTCTGGATGTGCTTTGTGTGTGTGTGTGTGTGTGTGTGTGTGTGTGTGTGAATGAGAGTACAGTGTGTGTGTGTATGCTTGTGTGACAATGGGTGTGAATGTCTGGATGTGCTTGGGTGTGTGTGTGAGTGTGTATGAATGAGAGTACAGTGTGTGTGTATGAATGAGTACAGTGTGTGTGTGTGTGTGTGTGTGTGTTTTCCCCTGCTTACACACACTCATTTCCATTACCCTTTCCAGTAAGAGCGCCCGGTTGATCTGATATTTCAGGACTCATTAGTCAGGATGTGACAGCATGGAGAGGCAGCGCAGGGTCTAAGTGCTGTGCAGCGGACGTGCGGGAGCAGCGGGGTGACTCAGCGGCCGTTTCAGACGCCTGTGCGCTCCCTTGTCCGGGTTTACACCCAGCTCCCTCACAAGCCCTTTTTGGGTGTTCGTTGTAGAGCGGCGTCACAGCCAGACAGACAGCGCAAATCCTGGACACTATTTATTTTTCTTTAAACACCTACAAGCTGTGTACGCACATTCAGTTAAATTTAGAGTTATTCCGTATGCATACTTTGTAGGAAAGATGGGAAAGGCTTGAATCTCGATAGAAATCTCAATAGATAAAGGTAACAGGTGCTGTGCCTCATAGCATTGAATGTTTCTGAAGGTAAACGTGGTAGATTTAGTTTTAAGTACTGTATAAGAAGCACTAGGGCATCAAATGAAAAACTTTTCTTGCTAGCATGGCTTTTTAAACCCTTTTCCTGAAGGACTTATCCTAATTTTCATTGGTATGCAATTTTTCTTTTTGATGCGAAGACATGAACCTCCCAATAAGTAAGGTATAAACCTTCCCAGTGGGGGGGGGGGGGAACTCAAACTGTGGTGAAAAGAAAACTCCCAAGTGAGAGGAGTCTCTTTCTCGGATCTTCTATTGGAAACAGTTACAGTCAGACTAACAGCTAATAGGGAGGTAATGGGGAATCTACAAGCAGAATAACCACAGGGTTGGGAGAGATTACAGCCCACGGTATAAGACTCGATGGTAAAGAGAAAAGTCGAAGCAGAGACGTATGTAATAACAAGCCATGTCAGATGAGGCACAGCTGGGCAGCGAGGCTGGATCCAGCAATGGCCACACTCTGTGCTCTGACCACACAGCGCATTAACACAGCTTATCTCTCCCCACTCGAGCGGTTTTAAATCAAGTTTACTGAATCAAATGTATTCACACATTGCAGTTCACCAGACATTCGTCATAATATGCTGGACAGCACACCCTGGCCTGAAACCCTCATCAAAGCAAGGCAAGCCAAGGGTAATAGTGGCAAGGAAAAGGTCCTTAGGTGGACAAATCTCAAGAAATCTTGGGAGGAATCAGACTCAATAGAGGATTCCTGGCCACCCCATTGCCTGGGTCCATAGTGACCAACAGGGTTTTCAGGGAACAGCATCTCACCCCATTCCCTTATGGACAAGCTGAAACGGAAGTTAGAGCAGCATTAGCTTCCGCGACATGACAGTGAAACGGTTCTTTCGCTGGGAGTTTTTGGTGGGCGGGGTGTCGATTTGACTGATGCCAAGAGGGCGAAAAAGAGGGCGAAACAGATATAGCCTATAGCTCTGGGGGGAAGACTACGTGCTGCGGTGCCAAAGGATATTTATTTAGGAGAAGACAGAGTGACAGATATAGGACTGACAGATATTTGATCTAAGTACACACCCGCTGGTACACGATGATGTCAAATCTCTTAAAATCTCATTTTCCAGAAAGTGGATGGAAAAGCACTGTGAAAATATGCGACAATTTAAATGTAATAAATTGTTTCTAATATACACTTTAAGTGAATTTTGATTTCAGCTTGCCTTTATCAATGCATCAGCATCCCTTCAGACATTAAAGCACACTGCTTATGCCATTCTAAAATCCCCCAGTGTAAAACGGGGGTGCTGGTAGAAAGGTGTGTAGTCAGCATGCTCTGCACAGCCTGGAGAACAGGAGCCCGGCACTTTCCGGAACATTTCTTTCCAAACACCCGCCACCCTACAGCTGCTGAACAAATATATTCAAATATTAAAAACTCTGCTCAGAACCAACAGATTTTGAGCAAGTGTTAGGAAAAGAGACATTCGCTCACATATACATGTATTAATTATGCTTCTCCGAGTTTAGGATGAAAACGCAATTAGCTGTGAAAAATGTTTTTAAAAACAAACCTAAGAGCCTGCCAAATGATTGGCGAGGCCACCAGACTCTCCCCTTCACTGACAGTCTGGCAAAACTACCCCTCAGACTGTTTACCTGACAAGCATACATTTGAGACATACATTTGAGAGTAGACATTACTTCTAATCACAATAAAGACCAAGGTGTTAAGAAAACACACAGGATTATAACCCAGGTCTGGAAGTGGTGAAGACCATCACACCACCAATGTACTCATACACAGAAGGGATTTTGTGCCGGTCTAGAGCTTGGGGTGTCAAACTCCTGTAGGGCCGCAGTGTCTGCAGGTATTTGTGGTTTCCTTTCAATCAGCAGCCAATCAAGGCCTCAGGAACAAGGTGTGAGTGGACTCTTCAGCCAATCAATGACTTACAACAATCAGTCGTGGTGGAAGATAATGAAAACCAGGAGACACTGCGGCCCTCCACAATTTGTGTTTGACATCTAGAGTAGGAGTCACCAAGCCTGTTCCTGGAGATCTACCGTCCTGTAGGTTTTCACTCCAACCCTAACACAGCGCACCTCATTCAACAGCTAGATAACTCATCAAGCTGCTAATTACTAGAATCAGGTGGGCCAAATTAAGGTTGGAGTGAAACCTTACAGGATGGTAGATCTCCAGGAGCAGGGTTGGTGACCCCTGGTCTCGAGAATGAGTCCCTCTCCCGTCACCTCTCACTCACCTCTCACTCTGTGCCGTTTCGATCCCCCCAGGAATCCAGGATGAACTTGGAGAAGCTGAGCAAGCCGGAGCTGCTGACCCTCTTCAGCATTCTGGAGGGGGAGCTGGAGGCTCGGGACCTGGTGATAGAGGCGCTGAGGGTATGTGTCACCCCTCTCCCCCAATAACGAGTCAGCAGGACAGGATTCTGCAAAACATAATCACGATTCTGTTTACCGTTTGAAGAAGACCAATACCCCGGAGCAATGCAGGGTTAAGGGCCTTGTTCAAGGGCCCAACGGCTGCATGGATCCTATCGTGGCTACACTGAGGCTTGAATCTTCCGGGTCGCAGTCATGTACCTTAGCCACAAGGCTACAGGCTGCCCCTTTAATGAGCATAGTCATGATGTAGACATACAGTCTACATCATGTCCCCATACATACAGTCCCCATTCCACAAATCATGGTCCGTGGTGCTGGTTCTCCCTTTACCTGGGAATCGGATGGGAAGACAGTTTGGCCAGTTGGGAGCAATCATTCTTAAGTTCATTGTTAATTATACAGGAGAAGAGAACACCAGGGCCAGAGTTAATGATCCCTGGTTTACGTAGTCAGTTACTTCATCACCAGCGGGATGAAGGAACAGTCATTTGTTTGACTTGTACTGCATTATATGCTTTTGCCCGTCCATCCAAATCTTACAGGTGTATTGTTTCAGTGGACAACCTCAAGACGGTTCCTCTTCATGAAGCATCTGCTGTAAGCTCAAGTCATAGAAAGTCAATGTCGTAGGCCGATATTTGGACGTTTTCCGGCAAAACCAAAGGCCTTAAAGCCCTTAACGGCTTGATTGACAGGCAAAAGCTTGTAAAGCTTGCTTTTCGTCCAAGGTACACCGTGATTGCTTGGCACCTGGAATGCACTGCACTGTTGTGGCAGGCTCATGAAAGGAGAGGGTATGGTTGCCAAGTGGAGCTGCCAAGAATCCTTAGGCACTGATCTGGGACCAGCCTCAGTTAATTTTGTGCGTTTAGAAAAAGCGGCTGGTTCGGTCCTGGATCAGTGCCTACGGGACCATCATTTAGCGGTTTGCTGAATATTTCGACTGCAGATTCCTTGATGAGTGTCTGAAGCTTCCACTGCACTTATCTTCAAAAGGCTCTGAAAGGATGCTGGGTGGCTAATGCTGTTAAATTGGCTTGGTCATGTTTTTGTGATGTGATGATGTGATGGATATCTATTCAGATATCTACATGTATTTCAGACAACCTGCCAGAATTTCTTTGTAAGGCAACAACACGCACCTCAAGGGACTCCAAAGCAGCTTGTACACTGACATTAGTGGGGTTTCCATCCAACCGTTTTTATTTGAAATTTGAATTTGTGCATACAAAAACTGCAGTGGAAACGCCCGCAGTGATGCATGGAAACCGATGGAAACTTCTCCAGAAAGCGCAAAATTGGGCAGCTGGCCCAGAGACCCTCCCACAGATCTCCGGCTGGCCCCAGCTGGCAGTCTTTTGATTACGTCATCTTGTTGCCCCCTCTTCAGAATATTCAGAACATTCACAACATTCGTTGATGGAAACAAATGGAATTTATCTTAATTTCTATCTTTATTGCTGAAAAATTTGGCTGGAAACTAAGCTATTGTGCCTCCAGACGTTGTTCTCAGGGTCCCCTCCTAATGCCCCCACCATGATCAGTGAACATTTCTACAAAAGAGCATGCAAGTCAAGAAAACAATGGATACGCTGTTAATGACTTGGAGTAAACAAACATAGCATTCCATGCATCGCTGCATGGGATCACCTCGGTTGGTTTTCTCCTGGAAGGTCATGGCTTCCTGCAGGACAGCCAATACGAAGCACATCATTTTGTAGCCAAGAGCAGCGCTGCTGACGTCATGCATGACAGCTGAGTGGGCGAGCAGCATCGAGCAGAACGCCCCTCAGGCGTTGCTGGCTTTCACGTCCTCGCCCCACTGCCTTCCCCCGCTAACCGCTAACCCCAGCACATGACTCAGAGACCCAGTCCTGACCCTCCCACCCTGGCCTGACTGCCTGGCCATTCCCATGCCCCGTTATCCAGAGCCCAACCTCCAGTAAACCCCTCTCTGAACCCTGTGACTTCTGCCATAACGTTCATCAGTCAGTGGTGGGTCAAATATGTACTAGAAATACTTCAACTCTTTAGATGCTGGTATTTAAGACTTCAGCTTGATGGATGTCTCTGCTTCACTGCAGAGATCTTAGTTGAATTCTGTGAGGCATGGTTTTTATACCACCAGATTACCTTTTTTTTAGAAAAATTCTACTTGATTCCCCTGGTCAGCTCAGAGAATCACATCTTAAAATACCAGTTTATAAATGTGTAAATGTTTATTGTTTATCAAACTTGTCAAAATGCGACAACTATTTTAATCAAATTGCAGTTGATGCTAGATTTAGCCTTTTTGCATTCTACTTTACATCTTTTTTCGTTGTCTTAATTACTGAACTTTAATTTTGAAAGACAAGTCCTACCAAATAAGCCCATTTGCAGTTCCTTCCCTCACCTTGGTCAAGCACGGACCTTTCTGCTTACCACTTTTCTCTCCCTTTATCTTTCTCTGGCTTATTTGTGCAAATAAAATCTGCCTCGCACACAACCTAATAAGCTGCAGGCTGAGTTTTTTGGAAGGGCAGGTGTCCTCCCTCCCCTCATCCAGGCCCCAGTTAGCCTGCCCAGTCTGAGATAGAGTAGCCTGCTTTTCAAAGGGAAGAGCTAGAGCGCAGAACCAAACTTGGAGTCACCTCCAAGACAATAACACAGACCGCATGCCTCACGAGCCAGGAGGAGGAGAAGAAGCGGAGGAGCACTCAGGCACGAGGATGGGGCACCGCCTGCCCTTAAAGGCAAACACCAACATTTTGGGAAATTACCTTTTGTCTGACTTACCCAGACTTGTAAAAACAAGAGAGCATACATGTGTGTTCAGCAGTTATAGTTCCAACTGTCTAAACTCCAAAAACAATGTCTCTCGTTTGAATTTAAAATGACTGCACTGAGAAAACAACACCGAAGTGAAGAATGTCAACAGCAGCAGTCTATTCAAACCCACGGAGAAACTGTCCATTTGACATGTGCTCAGACTGCTTTTGGTGGTCATTGGCATCCCTTTTAAAGAGTTCACCCTTTCAGCCACGCTGTTGAGAGTGCGGTTGGTGGACTCCAGTAGAGTTGCAGGAAACTGATGATGGTGTTGAGGGCATTTTACCTTTGACTCAAAGCACTTGGTTTCATGAACGTAGGGGACATCCTGACAAACAATCTGTGAAAGCTTTGATGATGTAAAAAAATCAAGACAAATGCAGTTAATTACGTGGTTGAACAGCTCATGTGTCTCCATTACAGCCAATTACCTGAGTCTACCACCTGCTGCACATGCCCAGAATCCTTTGGGGCGTTTCATAAAGTGGGATTAAGGAGCTAGCCGGCTGACTTTTCGCAAACCTTTTCAAGGGGATGAAATGTGACTGGACGAAAGCTTGAGTTTCAACATATCTACCAAGCTCTACCATGCTCAGTAAAATACCACACCGCTCTGCGCTTTCTCTATAATGGGGTACAGTTAGCAAACCGCTAACAAAGATGCTCCCCTCCTCTGTTCCCCATGTTATGGGGGAAGCCTGTAGCCTAGTGGGGTACATCGGGACCCAGAAAGTTGGTGATTCAAGTCCTGGTATAGCCATGATAACATCTGCACAGCTGTTGGGCCCTTATGCAAGGCCCTTAACCCCTGAATTGCTCCTGGGGGATTGTCCATTGCTTAATCTAATCAACTGTAAGTGACTGTGGATAAAAGTATCAGATTTTTTCAATTGTTATTGTCATCGTCATCAGGATTTGCCCGGGCAGCAGTCTATCGGCTTTAACCTTGCCGAAGCGGTTCACATGCGTATCTGTGTCACAGCAACCATTAGCCGGCATGACTGCGACTTCTCCTCCTCGCTCTGGCATGGTAGAGAGCGGGACTTGTCACGCTCCAATACTCCCCTAAACAGAGTCGTGTTTTCTGCCACAGCGCAATGTTTGCTTTTGCCCTCAGCGGCCTATCAGCTGGGCCCAGAGCGAGCGAGTTGCGTGTCATTATTGACCCACAGCCTCTTCGTTCAACAATGGCTGCCTGGAGAAGCCTTTGTCTTGCCTGGGGGTTGAGTGGAGTCTGGGTCTGGCGGGGGGGGGGGGGGGGTCCCTGTTGAAGTTTGGTTGAGATGGATATAAAATGGCAGCTTTGCGGTCAATCCTTGTGCAGGCAGAGGCCGAGAGGCCTGGAGGTAAATTAATCTCTCTGCATTGACGTATCAAACACCGACATTGAGTGTGTAGACCTGGCTCTAAAACAGGCCTACTTAACTCCTCTGGCCTACATATGGCAGTAACATTGGAAAAACACTCCTGGACATCCTTTAAAAATCTTGGTGGAAATATTGGCCTTTACGTTTGAAAATCGTCATCTGCAATACATCAAAATTGTATGTGTGTTTAAAGGGTTACTTGAAATGGAAGAATTTGACCCAGGTCCTCCCATCTCAGTCCACCCTTCCCAGGTTCCCTGGGGAGGGAGATTGAGGTGTCCAAAAAACAAAGCTCTCAGTGATACACAGACTTGAACCAATAGAGGGTTCCTGGGCAGAGCACAATGTTTTGACTTCATGCATTCATGGGGCGAGCGAGTTCATGATGTTCCCCTCACTCCCCCCCCCCCCCCCTCACTACCCATGTACTCTTGGGAAAGCCCGCCACTGTTGCTGACCTCACACCTCATTTACTTGACGGCATTCCTGCGGAAAGTCCGCTCCGGCTGACTGCAGCGTGAGCTGCATCGCACGATTAGAAAATGGGCAAAACAGGAAATAAAACAATGGGCCAGTGGAGTGGGAGAGCTGCCAGTGAGTCATAGGACCCCCTATGGCGCAAATATTTCGTTGGCAGGATACACTTCAAAGCGCTGGCTTCAAAGCGGAGAGGGGCATTTTGAGCATTTGCAGCGTCGGGGGGTTTACCAGAGCAGAAATATTCAGAGAACGCGAGGATCCTCGGTAATCGAGCCGTGCGTTTTCGATGGCAGGACACATTTTTTTTTTGTTGCTTTTTTTACACTCAATATTTATGCCTCCTTTATCTGGGGCTGTTAGTTTCTGAGCCAAGTTACATCAGGAAATAAAGCCTCTAAACTAAACAGAAACTAGATTGCACTTATCTCTCCAGATAAGCACAAAATCAGGAAACATCAATACAAACCTCCCAGCTATAACTGAAACTATGTGACAATTCATATCTCAAGTCAAGTAATATCAGAAAGCTGAAATCTAAACTGAAACTTTAAGAAAACATAAATGTCTCAAACTGGACAAAACAAGAACTCCACTCTATAGATAAGTGCAAAATAAACCTTGACGAAGCTTCTTACAAGACACGTTCACAATTCTGAGTTTAAATCAAGTACGTGTTGCGCCTTTAATGTCTTGTTCTGACTTGAAAGATTGCTGTAAGCATCGTCTTTAACGTTGAATCTTCTTTTTGCAGCGCTCTGTTGAGAGTGCGATTGTCTCGCACGGTGACATTCCTGTAAGAATAAAGGTTAAAGCAAATGGAATAAATGATAAATGGCAGCCTAACTTCAGACGTCTCACGATGGGCGTGTTCCGTCGTGCTGTCAGTTGCTGATTTTAATCAATCGGAATTGAGCAGTTTGTCATTAGTGGCATTTGACGGCGTACATAGGCATCTGCAGCCTTTGAAAGGAAGGTGCGGTCGCCCTTGCACTTCTGGCTTGCTCTCATTGTGCGTAACATACCACAGCTAATGCACTGCAGGGTGGCAGTTAGGAATAATCATTAGGGAACTTGCCTTTCAGAAGTTGCTGGTGCAAATCCCACAAAAGGCACTGCACTATTTTTCCCCTTCAGGGGAATTACTTAACTTCAATTGCTTGAGTATATACAGTGCAGTCCATAAGTATTTGGACACATTATACAAGTCTGTTATTTTTTGCTCTGTACTCTGGATTTGAAAAGAATTTGAGGTTGAAGTGCAGCCCATCACTTTTAATTTGAGGGTATTTACATCTGTATTGGATCCATATAGGCATGACATATTTTTGTACATCATTCTAGGGGACCAAAAGTAATTGGACAGTTGGCTTCCCGGCTGTTTCCCATTAGTCATGTGTATTCAATCACTTCCTTGGTGTAAGTATCTAGTCTTATAAAAAGGATGTACGTTTAAATATAGGCTGTGTTAATAAGGGTTTCTGTTAAATGTCCAAGTCAATTTCAGATTTCTCATTGGATTTGAAGTGAAATGTACTTGAGCCCCAGATACTCAAGGTACTTTCCTTTATTTTAACGGAAGAGCAAAAGCATATGGACACAGCATGAACGTCACTGTGACTTATTTTTGAGAGCCGGTGAGAGGGGGTGCCAGCTCCTCTCGAGGCCTTCAGATCTCATCGTTTTGTTCCTGTTCCCGGTGGTTTCCTCTGGAACATGGTGTCCGCAGGCAGGAGGGACACCGTACAGGAAGTGAGCGGAAACCTCTGTGAAGTGTTATCACAGGCACAGTGGTGCGCGGGTCCCATACGCTCACAGGGTCTGACCGGCTGGGGACAACTATTTAACTCAACTTAAATTGCAGTTGATGCTAGAGTTAAGCTTTTTTGTATTCTACTTTACCTCTTTTTTCATTGTCTTAATTACTGAACTTTAATTTTGAAAGACACGTACTACCAAATAAGCCCATTTGCAGTTTGTTCCCTCACCTTGGTCAAGCGCGGACCTTTCTCCTTCCCACGTTTGTCTCCCTTTATCTTTCTCTGGCTTATTTGTGCAAATAAAATCTGCCTCGCACACAACCTAATAAGCTGCAGGCTGAGTTTTTTGGAAGGGCAGGTGTCCTCCCTCCCCTCATCCAGGCCCCAGTTAGCCTGCCCAGTCCGAGATACAGTAGCCTGCTTTTCGAAAGGAAGAGCTAGCGCGCCGAACCCACTGTGGAAATAATGCTTTTCCTTTTAGTGGGCATAGGCTATTAATTGTCTGGGGTCTATGTTATATGGATTGACTTTTTTCCCGGCAAAAAAACGCCACGGTTAGTCAAATTTTTTGCTCCACCGTCCTCAAATTCTCTGTGTGGATGTCAGATGACGTAGCAACTGTAACCGTAGGATGGAATCTCTGCTCTTATTATAGAATGCTTGGATGTTATCACACAGTGCGACAGCAATGAAAATAAGGACATAGTCGGGGCTGCATCGCACAGCGTGTACCAATCGTAAGAGAAAGTCAATATCGCACAGGGTCCAGCCAGCATAACTAGGCTGCTGCTTTTGGAGGAGTAGAGGCAGAGAGCTGAATACACGACTCTTGAAGCCTTTTGCACAAACAGATTTAAGGTTTTTCTTTTAAAAAATAAATTCTCCATTCGCCTCACTAATAAATACATCCCACAAAATCTGCCTGGTGTCTGTCCAGGTTGGCGGCAAAGTGAAATCCAAAGAGTTTTGGCAGTTGCTCCAATGGACAGCTGTTTCTAGGTCTCTGTGTGTGCCTGTAGTCCCTGATCAGCGAGTGCTGTGCTAGAGCTGTGTGTGTGTGTGTGTGTGTGTTGCAGTCATGCCAGACACGTTCAGGCACAGGTGCCTTCTTCAACTCTAGTTGTGGTGTGATATCTAAGATCCACTTAGCAAATTACTCAATCCACCATGTCCTTCTCTTGAATCCTCCTAGGAGCCCATGTAGACTTGGGCCAACATTGCTTCTTAGACGTGTATGTGAAATAATCTCCTCATTGATAGTTGGTTCACAGTTTTTGGCCACATTGATGCAACTTTATTGTTGTAAACAGGTAGTTACTACACAGGAAAAAAATGTCTCTCAGAAATGAGATTGCTGAGAGATGAGAAAAGGCCGTGGAATGCGTTTTTTGCCTCTGTTTACACTTTCAAATGCAAATTTTCCCATTTGAACGAAACAAGTTTTCTGACATTCAAATTTCGTTCCACTTGTGAAATTCATTCCGACGGCCCTTGAAAAACTGTTTGTGCGTGTGTTTCTTTCCCAATAAATACGTGCCTTGTGGGCTATTGGAGCCCTGGCTCTCGATATTTTGTAAGAAGAAAGAGCAAAGTACGTTTTCTCGAAAGATAAGCGCATCACAAAAGGCTGAAATGCTGCAGAAATATGCTACCTTTATAAGTGGGTTTCCTGTACCGGGGTGTGCCTGGCATCTGAAGGTTGGCTTTCCGCGAGTCGCAGTGGGACTGACGGATGGTGTGCCGTAGATAAGAACGGAAAACAAAAACCCCTTACAGCAGATAACAGTGATCATTCTTCTACAGAGCATACCACCGCTCCCTGTGCCAGCCTTATCAGCAGCAGTTGCGTTAATGGAACACTGCCGCACTGTAGACACAGGCCGGTCTCTTGGGTTGGAGATCAGGGCGTTGTAATGGCCTACCCGTCACGTCAATGGAAAGTACCGGAATGTACTATAAATATATGGTCTTTCGGTAAATGTCGTTGCAAATACATCACGGTGGTTTTTTTCTTTTTCTTTTTCTTTTTTAAATCATCATTTTTGTCCCTATAGTATGTCGTGAAGTCTATTCTGATTTTGATGAAATACATCTAAATTCTATCATTTGTTCTCAAAGGTACAATAGGTGAGATGTTTAAAACACTGTTACAAGACCATTGTAAATCCCTTCCTATCATTGAAAAAGGCTCACTGACATGTTGACTCACTCTCTGCCTGTGTTTATAGTCCTTAAATTCTAGTTTCAAAATATACAGTTGACGGCCCGACACTCTGTACTAATCAGTGGTTTGAAGGAGTTTGTTGCTGCTATTCTATGCTGAAGAAGATGAACAAGAGTTGAACAATGGCTAATGCTAGTTCGCCATTGAGATTGACTTACAAGTAAGTACAAGCATCACACTTCGCAAACTAAAAAGCATATGTCAATTGAATAGAGGCCTCAATATAGCTATTGCAATATATTTAATTGAAATCATGAATGTGTCTTTCTCAATTGGTTGGAAACAGAACTCCCAGCATATGACGGTTTAAAACTGTTCCGGGTTTTAGTGGACATTGCTTAGTGCTGTACACTGTTGTGTAGATTTGTGTAATTCTGGCAGGTACACACCTCTGGGTCAGAAGGTACGTGAAGTGATTCTGGTAAAAGCAGTTATGACACAAACAGTAACATTACGCAAACCTACAGCGTAACATTTAAGAGCCGTGGTATGCGCAAGAGGGAGAACCAGGAGGAGAGAGAGCACACAGTAATTCTTGGCGAAACGCAGAGCCAACCTTACGTTGTTGGCGCTGTAAAGAGAGTTGGACCAGTTTGGCCTTTTAGACCATGAGATGCTTTACGAATGCAGGCCCCGTTGACTGGGTGTCGGTATGGCCTTTTACATTACATTACATTATTGGCAATTGGCAGACGCTCTTATCCAGAGCGACGTACAGGTGATTAGGCTGCGCAGGAGACAATCCGCAATGCAGGGTTAAAGGCCTTGCTCAAGGGCCCAATGGCTGTGCGGATCTTATTGTGGCTACACCGGGGATCAAACCACCGACCTTGCGTGTCCCAGTCTTAACCACTACGCTACAGGCCCCCTTTTAGACCCGTTGGCTGTGAGTCGGTATGTACAGGTACATACCACACACCACACACGCCTGCACGCCAAGACCCAGGGAGCCCTGAGCTGTTGGAGAAGTCTAGACCCAGATCACACCAGTGCAGGATTGGTGTGCTTCCTGTCACATATTCGGGAAGCAAGTTTGCGGTGTTAAGGTAATAGAATTACATTCGTCCTCCACAGAAAAACCTGGACTAATCGGGACACGGTCAGGAATCTGGGTATAAGTTGGAATTCGAGCAAGAACGTCCTCATTTCTCCCACAGCGGGTTTTAGGTTGTATTATTTCTCTCAACGACATTAATCCTCGCGATGTGAGCTCACGGAAATGTGACCCGCGCTCGTCTCCGTAACGACCTGGATGGGTGAAAGGAAAGAGTCTGTCGGAGGAGGAGGACAAAAGTGAGGTGCGTGTTCGGGTGCTGCATGTGGGTCAGGCGGGTTTGGATGTCCCGCTTGCCATTGGAGGCACGTAGACGGGTCCTGTCTGCACACGCGCGGCCAGACTTCGTCGCCGTGGTGACGGGCAGGGAGAGCGCTCTCTCGTTAATCAGGGCCCCGTTGACTCGGGCGACGGCTAAAAATACCGCCAAGGTCGGGCCAGATGTGGAGACGACTCCCAAGCCTTTTTGTCTTTGTTATTGAGAGGGCCCGATTCAGGCAGAGAGCTAGACGGCACATGAGTTGTTCAATCAGACTGCCGATTTGTCTTCCTCTGTAGTCCCTGCTTCAGGCGCACTAATCAAAAGACAGCGGATTTCCATACGCAGAACATGGAGGCCTGTGAACTGTGAAATTACCGGCTCATTGCAACATGTGGCTGCTACAATTAAAGAGACGAGGCCAAACAGTGCCTTCGGTTGTCCAGCAATGATTTACAGACCGAAACCCAAGCCCTTGTAGCCGAGTTGATTAGTGTTTCACAATCGATTCACCTGAAGCTCTCGTACGCTACGGTCAGGAATGCTGGAGGTAGGGTGGCCACCGCACCGCTTCACTGCAGTCCCATGTGACACAACAAATTTAAGCTCCTTTCTCATAAAACCCTGCCGTGTGTGTGTGTGTGTGTGTGTGTGTGCGCACTGTGAGTGTGTGTGTGTGTGTGTTTGTGTGCGTGTAAGGGACAGAGGTGGGAGCATCAGTGTGAGTGTGTGTGTGGGTGCGCTGTGAGTGTATGTGTATGTGTGTGTGTGTGTGTGTGCTGTGAGTCTGTGTGCTGTGTGTGTGTATAAGGGACAGAGGTGGGGGCATGAGTATGTGTGTGTGTGTGTGTGAGTGTCTGTGTGTGTGTGTGTGCGCACTGTGAGTGTGTGTGTGTGTGTGCGCACTGTGAGTGTGTGTGTGTGTGTGTGTGTGCGTGCACTGTGAGTGTGTGTGTGTGTGTGTGTGTGTGCGCACTGTGTGTGTGTGAGTGTGTGTGTGTGGGTACGCTGTGAGTGTGTGTGTGTGTGTGCGCACTGTGTGTGTGTGTGTGTGTGCGCACTGTGAGTGTGTGTGTGTGTGTGCGCGTGCACTGTGAGTGTGTGAGTGTGTGTGTGTGTGTGCACTGTGAGTGTGTGTGTGTGTTGAGTGTGTGTGTGTGTGCGCGCACTGTGAGTGTGTGTGTGTGTGTGTGTGGGTGCGCTGTGAGTGTGTGTGTGTGTGCGCACTGTGTGTGAGTGTGTGTGTGTGCGCACTGTGTGTGTGTGTGTGTGTGCGCGCACTGTGAGTGTGTGTGTGTGTGTGCGCACTGTGAGAGTGTGTGTGTGTGTGTGTGCGCACTGTGTGTGTGTGTGTGTGCGCGCACTGTGAGTGTGTGAGTGTGTGTGTGCGCACTGTGAGTGTGTGTGTTTGTGAGAGTGTGTGTGTGTGTGTGTGTGCGCGCACTGTGAGTGTGTGTGCACTGTGAGTGTGTGAGTGTGAGTGTGAGTGTGTGTGTGTGTGTGTGTGTGAGTGTGTGTGTGTGTGCACTGTGTGTGTGTGCGCGCACTGTGAGTGTGTGTGTGTGCGCACTGTGAGTGTGAGTGTGAGTGTGTGTGTGTGTGTGTGTGTGAGTGTGTGTGTGTGTGTGCACTGTGTGTGTGTGTGTGCGCGCACTGTGAGTGTGTGAGTATGTGTGTGTGTGTGCGCACTGTGAGTGTGTGTGTGTTGAGTGTGTGTGTATAAGGGACAGAGCTGGGGGCAGCAGGAAGCGGGCGTGAGCAGCTCAGACACAGGGCATGTGTACTGACGGAGCAGAGCTGAAGATAAAGCAGAGATTGAGCAGTGGAGCAGAGCCCATGGACAGGAGCCAGCGATCGGCCCTGCCCAAGATTACCGCTATCGCCTGCCTATCTGCTCCACCCTGCTACCATCACAGACACACAATTACCAGCTATTCATTGACGCTGCGCGGTCCAATCAAAATACCACCTCCAATACGGCCATGTCTGGTTGACAAACCCTTTCCATACTCTGTTCAGCACCTCAGTTTGAAGATTTTTTTTCTAATCTGGAGATATTTGCGATTCCGTATCCTCGATCTGCGGCTATCATGTTGTCGGCCGCGGCATAGAATCCCCAAGCCAACCGAATCACTGCAGACTGCAATCTTTTTAATGTTTTCCTTAAACGCTGTTGCTTCAGGGAAAACTATTGAAGAGCCACACAAAAAAAAAACCCCGCTGGCTCTCAATGCCCAACCCCCCTGCGTGAGAACTCGGTGGAGTTGTTTGGAGGGGCTGAGCTGCAGGTGGGTCTGGGTAAAGTTTCAGTTTTGCTGTTCCGCCACTCCTTTCGCCTCCAGGTAAACAGTTCTCTTAAACAACGAGCGGCGTTTTGTCAGACTGGGGCCTTTTAATTCTCGGACACAATGGAGGAATCCTTCGCGGTTTTATGAACTGTGTTTTACTGTGAGTCATCCGTTCCATAAAAACCTGTAAACTTAACAGGAAGTCACCTGAAACAGAGCCCCTTCCCAGAATCCTTCAAGCAAAAGCGGTCAACTTGTCCGTTTGGTTAAAGCCACAAAGAACCTTCTGTCTGTGATGTAAACCATGGACGTGTTTATATTCTACCAAATGTAGCTATCACTGCACATAGTACTTCTGCCAGGAGCTACCATCTGTACCGCATTGAAATTCAACTCCCTTCACAGTCCTTTGAACTTAAAAACTGTCTTTATATACCTAATGGAGAGGAACCTGGTATCCATGTTTAGTTTGCATTGACTCAATAAAAAAGCCTGATGTTTCTAAGTGTAGGTGAAGTGTGAAAACAGTACAGGGGAGGCCCAGGGGCTGGGGCCTGATGGAGAACTATCCAGCTCTACAGTGTGAATAATTTAGGCGTTAATCCCCCCTGCCCTGCTTACCCCAGAGGGGTGTTGTCAGCCATCCATCTGGCCTGCCCTGTCTGCCCACCCCTTGGGGGTCTTACACTCCCACAAGCGGATTAACGCCCTGTCACTGGTCCCCGAGATGGGTCACATGACCCACAAAGCCCATGAGAGCCACACCCAATGCAAGACGCCCCTATCATCCGTTACCCTATCACCCGAGCCCACATCTATACTCAGTGAGCACTTCTTTAGGTATTTATTAGACTTAGACTTGTTGGTCTTCTGCTGCTGTAGCCTATCCACTTAGAGGTTTGACACGTTGTGTGTTCAGAGATGTTCTTCTGCATACCACTGTTGTAATGTGTGGTTATTTGCGTTACTGTCACCTTCCTGTCAGCTCTGACCAGTCTGGCCCTTCTCCACTGACCTCTCACATTAACAAGGCGCTTTTGTCCGCAGAACTGCTGCTCACTGGATGTTTTTTTGTTTTTCACACCATTCTCTGCAAACTCTTGAAAAACACAAATGACGGTACTAAATTATTATTTTTCAAGAGTATTGTGCCTCAAGGTATCCCTGGATTCTTGCTTTTGGCAGCACTGATGGCTGTTGGAATATCGTAGAAATTAGTCAGCTATCATTATTTTGCATGGTTTTTTATAGATGGATACATTGTGAGTATTCAGTTTAATACTGATAATGAATTGACTGAGCATTTGTCAGTCATTGCATCAAATTAGAATTTGATTAGTGTGTATGTTCGAATTTTGTTGTCACCAGGAGTGGTGTGTGCTTTGTGGGGACAGCACAGCCGATGACATCATCAAGGCAAGAAGGGAAAGAAGCAGACAAAATAAAGACGCTCTTAAATCCAAACTTGAAAAGCTGCCAGCTTCCTGATTTATAATTACCACAAAAAATTCTGGGGGAAACAGACTGTAATGGACCCCCCCCCCCCCCCACAAGTTCCAAACCCAGAGAAATCCAGACTCCGTAATAGGATTAGACTTAATGGCTGTGGCCTCGTTTCAATTTTCCACCGTGTCTGTGGGCCTCACTTGCGAGAAGAGTACAAATCAAACTGGATCGAGGATTTTTTTGTACTTTGACTTCCTTCTTATAAACAAAAGCACTTGCGGCTGGAAGTAAATAATTTCTCCAACAATGGGTGGTAAAATGTCATTGAAATGAGAAAAACAAGGATTTCCATAATAAACCACTTTCATTAGCCGTGAGCGTGCTTCAGACGGCCCTACTGTTTACTTTTATAGGCGCTGTCAGGATCTGCAATCGCACTACTCCTTAATGTGTCATTTGTTGTTTATCGGGCTGCTTTTTTTAATCAAATCCCACAGTGATAAGAGGAAGACTGACAAAATGATCAACAACAAGGTCCGCCGCTTGATTGTGATTTGTTTTTCTAGCCAGCTTCATAAAAATAAATAATAATAAATTAATGAAACCGATAACTGTGACGTGAATAGAGCTTGGCAGGTTAAATCAGGTCACTAAAAACATTTAGTGCAGTTTTGTGCTTTTAAACACAAGCCATGGGTGTTGCCAAGTTTTACACCGTGAATAATCGGTTTAACTGCTTAAATTAAGTATCTCTGAAGGAGACGCGGTTAAACCTGTCTCTAGGTAAACTTGTGGAGAAATATCGTTCCTTCGTGTACTTCTGAAGCAAACCCAACATATAATTATGCTGCCTTTAAATCTTCCCAACTGCTGAGAAATACATTGAGACCTAGAAAAATCTTCTCGCGGGCGGCACTGTGAGAGATTTTGAGCAGGAGCTTTTCAGTTGACTGGTGCTGGGGAGAGCCCTGGCATTTCAGGGCATAGCCCACGCATTCTTCAGACTGACCCCAGACCATGGAGCTGCATGTTCAAAGGAACAAAAGCGCAGAGAAGCCCGAGGCTGGTTTTCCTCAACGCTCACACACATTCGCTTCAAACGGCCACTTGTGTTCCTCCCCTTTTCTGTTTTTAATCCGGCCGAGGGATCGACCGTAGAAACTGTGAGCCGACGGAGGAATTGAATTTGCGGACCGGGGGAACTCAAAGCCTGGTCGTTGATGACTGATTGCCTCCTGGTATGTTAGATGATAGTAACCAGCTCACGCTAGTTTTTGAAAGAGCTGGAAGCTGGTTGACCAGTTCACACCAACTCCCAGCTGACATGGTTTAGCAGGTTGACCAGTTCAGACCAGGTCCCAGCTCGACATGGTTTGACGAGATCAAGCTATGTTTTGAAACAGCGCAGACAAGCTTCCAGCCCAAGCTGGTTGACCAGCTCATTCCCAGCTAGACCAGCTTATGAACAGTTAAATATGATCAAGCTGGCATAGCTGGATTTTACAGCGGGGTAAAGCTCCCTCTGTGGCAGTAAGAGCAGTCGTCTGGCAGTCGGAGGGTTGCCGGTTCGATCCCCCGCCCGGGCTGTGTCGAAGTGTCCCTGAGCAAGACACCTAACCCCCAAATGCTCCTGACGAGCTGGTCGGCACCTTGCATGGCAGCCAATCGCCGTCTGTGTGTGAGTGTGTGTATGAACGGGTGAATGTGAAGCATCAATTGTACAGCGCTTTGGATAAAGGCGCTATATAAATGCCAATTATTTACCATTTACCATATGGGAAGGGACACGAGAGGGACTCTGGGTATACGGGTGAACGGTGGACTGCGCTAACGGGCTAACGTCCAACGGGCAGCCTGTCGTCTGGTCCACGTCGGGGTCCGTTTCAGAGCGTGTGCTGAACCGTGCAGAAGTGCGGCGGGCAATCGAGCGATGCCCAGTGGGGGCGCCGGGCGAAGCACAGCCCCGCCGTCCCCTCTGCCCTGAACAATGAGTGGCCAGTGCCCGAAGCGGGCAGGCCGCCAGCGCACGCTGAAAGGGCTCTGGCTCTTTTCTGTTGTTGCCTGGCAGCTCCACAAGAAAGGCAGACATCAAAATGGCCGTCCTTACGGAGGGCTCTTTTCCCTTTTCTTTCTCTGCGAGGGTCTCAGGCCACAGCAAGGTATTGGCAGCTAGTCCAGAGAATTGGATATCCCAATGTAGGCCCCAATTAAAAAGAAAAAAAATCATAATTTAATCGCAAACTTCACACAAGTTATTTATTCATTGAAAATCTCTCACATGTTTCGTCAGTATTTCTTCATCAGTCTTCAAACATGTAGTTGATTTTCAAATGAGAAAAAAATTGTTTTAATTGCACTGAGAGAAGTGTGCGATTTAAATTGTTTCTACTTTTGGATTAATGGATGGTTTAATCAGCACATTTTTTGGGGGTGTGCGATCTTACTACTTTTCATCCCTGCTTAATTCCCTGGCGGTGTGAGTGCAGTTTATAGCTTATGGCGGCGGTGTGGAATAACGGTTAGAGAACTGGGCACATGCGGGTTTGCTTCACAGGTGGGGCACTGCTTTATTAGAGCCAAAATTAATATCATAAATACAAATGCCGAACATTTAAAAATTCCACAATGTCTCGTTTGCCAGTCAAAGAAAACACTTTATTCAAAATAACCAAAAACGTTTCAAATATCCACAAAAGAAAAGAAAAACGGGCCGGCAGAATCCCGACCCTGAACACGAGCCTTAGTGTACAGCCAGCTGCTCCCAAAAACAGTGTATTAAAGGAGTGAGTCTTCCAGGTACCTGCCCCGCCTCCCTAACCTGTCCTAAACAAAAAGGTGAAAAAAAGAACAAACAAAACAGGCTACCAGAAGAAATCGAGCCGTACTCCAGTAACGAAATAAACTGAAGGTTTTAGTGTAACAAAGGAAATTGCCAAAAGGAGTAACACAAAGAAAGAGTGAATGGGTTTGCAAAACTGGGCATAGGCATCTGTACCCTTAAGCAAGACACTGCCTGAACGGCTGTGTTTATGTCCACCTGTTTCTCTACATATTCAAAAGTACAATGAGCAAAAGTCAAAGTCACTCCGGGTAAGAGTGTGCTAAACGGCTAAATGCAGCCAAAAATGTTTAAAAGTAGAACTTTTCCAAGAAGACTCTTTCAGGGCTCTGGCTTGGTTCTGTCGAGGAGGAGCAGAGCCTTGGCACGGCGCCACAGATTCTGAGAGTTATTAAAAGCCAAGTCTCCGTGGAGATGTTTTTTGATAGTGCCGTTTATTTTACGCCGTTTTTGGCTGGACGCCAGCGAGGGCGGCCGTGCTGGGAAACTGGAGGGCTGAGCCTGACTTCAGCCGATGGACACAGCCCCAGGCTTTCACCTCCTTTGAGGTAAACCGTGCCACGAAAGTGCGCTGTCAGCAGCACGGTAACATACATAGCAACAGCTGACAGGAGGCACACATTCCAAGCGGAGGGGCACCTCCCAAGAATTAATATGACGTCTCATCACTTTTTAAGGGCGTGCCTAAACTAATAAGGCAATAATGGCAAACTGCTGTACAGAGCACATTGCTGTAGTGCCTTTCTTGTCATGTCAACAACTCACTTATTATACTGGACAATTCCATGGTAACAGACGTTACAACTGGCAGATATTTGTGAGATAAAGTTCTATACAGGTACGTAATAGAGACTGATGCCGGCTTCTGTAAACATCAGGAGCAGGTAGCCCTGTCGGTCTCGTATGTAGCTGTATTGGCCTTTACCATACAGACATACTGCATTTGTAACGCCGTTTAGCGTGGAATTGCCCTTTTGCTTATGTTGACTCATGCTATTAACTGAGCTAATGTTAGCATAACCTTAGTAGCCTAGTTGTTACAGACCCCGTGTAATGACTTCATTTAGTGTTCATTAAGCAAAAAAGTGGACTCTACATTTTTCACGAGAGTGCTACAACTTCCCCTTGATATTTTTGAAGAGGAGAGAGAGCGGGGTGGAATATAACCCAGACACGACGACACCAAAGCCAATGAAATCAGTGTGGCAGAAGCAATTCAGCCATACGTACATGAGCCAGTACCGGTCAATCCCAGGGCTAGGAATAGTTTCTCTGCTGCCTCAGGGGTGGGATCTGTCGATAGGACAAATCAACATCTGGGTGGCCAGCTATATAGGTTAGCAAGAGATTGATATCCGCCAACTCATCAAGCCGGCTACAATAAATTGACTAAAACCAAGCTAGAGATCTTGCTCATTCTAATATCATCTGGTGAAAGTAATACCATTCCATTGTTTTGGTGGCGTGCTTAAAAACAAATGCCTAATATCATTGTATTTATTATTATTTTTTTAAATGATGTCACATGGCATTGATCAAACTAGCTAGCCTGCAGACGCACGGTAACAATATCTAGTAGTAACTGCTCCAATTGACCTATTTTGAAAAGTTGAAAAGTATAATTTGTTATCATCATTTTTTCTTTTTTTTAAGTTACTGAAACAGAGGAAAAAAGGAACAGGTGGGCCTTGAACCCCGGTCTCCCACATGAGACAATCTCACTAACTACAATATCCAATCTGCTGGAAGACAGAGCTGGCTTTTAATATATGAGGTTGCTCTCTCTTTTTCCTGATTGATTAGCAAACATGCAGGCATGAGATCGTGAGAACGTGAGATTACCCTTTTGAACCAACCGTTTGCCCCCCTTGTGTTGTTGCGGGCATAAATATAGGTAACCGTTCTAACTCAAGTGGACGGCCGAGTCCACACTACAACTATAACGACACTGATGAACGATATTGGCTGGGGAGAGTCGTCACATTCAAAATGGCAGACGACATAGCCGAGAGTCTATTCACAGAACGTTATCGCTTTCATCAGCGCGGATGCTCACATGGTTATGGTTAAAGTTATGGTTCTCGGTGTGGACGCTCACATGGTTATGGTTATAGTTATGGTTCTCGGTGTGGATGGGCCTTAAGTTGGTGCGCTTTGACAGAGAGAAACCTTCCCGCTGCGCTGCGCTGTAGCCTCACTCGTTGTGTTCGGGCTGTAGCCTCACTGCGTTTACCGTTACACCGCAGGAAAGCAAACAAGTGCCCCCCCCCCGACCCCCACCTACCCAAGAACTTTGGCACGGCTAACAATAGCTCTTTTGACTTGGGAACACTTGCTTTTCAACCCTGGGATGGTCCCTTAATGTTAAACAAACAGGGGGGTTCCGCGTCCCTGTTTCCCTGGAAAAGCCCCACATTTTGGGCCGACTTCCACTCAGCCTAGAGACACAGGGACACGGTGTCTCTCGTGCTCGGGAACTCCCTCGGGAATACCCAGGAGCCGAAACGAACACCTTTTTTCGCTGCTACGCTTCCGCAGGTAACCCCACCTCCTGACATGCCCAGGCATTCTCAGCCAAGGGTGGGGAAAGAGAGAGAGAGAGAGAGAGAGAGAGAGAGAAAAAATATGTCCCCAAAAGTGTAACAGGACACTGTACCTACAGCGGCAACGCCAGCTGCGGAATGTGCCGGAGGGGGGGGAGGAACAGTATGACGATGGAGGAACTGTATCCCGGAATCATGTCCGATGGCTGGGAAATATAAATGACCAGGCAGAAGGATTGGGATAACTCTCACCACGGCCAATGGAGTGTCTGAGTAACGGGGGGGGGGGGTGCGGATGAGTGTATGGAGGGGGGGACAGTCTCTGTGAAACTGGGAGCGAGAGGAAACGGTGATGTGTGTACTGAAGGAGCACTGTGAGCTTCTGAATAATGCTGTAAACTGCAGTAAAACGTGGGAGGCCAGTCCTCCAGCAGAATGGATAGTCTGTGAGCCGGGGGCAGTGAGCTCTGCCCTGACGCCGGGCAGCTTGAGCAAACCGAGCCTTATGAGACATTCAGAACACTGCTGCGGTGTGTCCATTGCCCTAAAACGTCCCCCACCCCACACACAATGCGGAGTGTGTACATGCACACACACACACACACACACAAAGACACACACACACATGCATGCACACACACACACCACACACACACACACACACACACATATACACATGCATGCACACACGCACACAGACACACACATCCACATATACGCATGCACGCGCACACACATATTCATTCATATTCATTCAAAAAGAGACTTAGACAGACACAGAGTAATGCACACACACAGAGTTATGCACTCACGCACACACACACACACACACACATGCAGACACAGATACATGCACACAGATACACACAGACTCACAGTTATGCGCACACACACACAGTTATGCACACACACACACAGACATACCGAGAGCACTCTGGGAGTGCAGGGGGAATTGAGACTGCTTCTTTGTGCTAATCCCGGCGCAGGGGGAACGAGGTTTACATTTTCCCCCTGTTGTTATTCTGTAAAGAAGGCAGCATCAAAGGGGTTATTGTGTCTCTCGGGGGGGTTGGTGATGTTCTGCCAGAGGAATGCGGTCATTAGCTCAGACCTGCACAAGGCGGGGGGGGGGGGTGTCCTGTTAGGAAGGTCAGAGGAGGTGTGGACAGCATCCTGCCAGCCTGCCTTTGTCCCCCGATGTGTTCTTTCTGTTTATTTATACCTTCTCTGCTTTTCTGACTGTATCGTAACTTTTTCAGCCAAGACAGGGTACAATGTACTCTCTCTTTTTCCTGTAACTTTTCAGGACTGGGGGTAGTTCAGCTTGTGTGTAATCGTGCCATATCTGCCCAGGTTACATACCAGATTTGAAATACTTCAACCTTTTAGACCGCAGTCTTGTTCACGCAACTTTCACAACAAATTTTCATTCGAAAATTCTCAGGGATGTGCATGAGCGCTTTCAGTTTGAAACGTTCATTACAGTATTTAAAACATGTCATGTAACGGGACGTACTCATATTTATTCTCTAAAGTAGAAAATATTAATGGTTTGAAATTAAAACTAATGTTTCAAGTTACTACTCAGCTGAAATTCTATTACCAAAAAAGGGAAATCTTGAAAGTCAAACAGTCTCATCTCAACTCAATATTTTTGTCACATTTTACAAAAAAGTAATTCAAAATAAAATTTTAAGCCTAAATATGAGACTAAAATACTTGGTGAAAATGACGTTTTTGACCCAAGGTCTGAGTCCATCCCCTGCCCTCCCTCAGCCTTATGGGTGTGGGTGTGTGTGTGTGTGTGTGTGTGTGTGTGTGTGTGTGATACAGCCCAGTTTCCATGGTGACTCATTGTGTCAGGAAGGAAGCAGCTGGGTCCTGGGTCCAGAGAGGGCTCGTCTGTTGCAGGCTGTTGTCTGCGCTCCAGCCAGTAAAGGGTTAAGAGTGCGGGTCTCTGTCCCTCTCTCTGTGTTGCTCTTGGCTCCGGGGGCTAGCCGAACACGGTCTGCCTCCCCCCCAGCACTTCCTGTACGCGGCCAGCGGGGGGAGATTTCGACATGGGGGGGGGGGGGGGGGGCAGGCCTCGGCAAGCCACTCTCAACCGCCTCACTAAAGATGGACATTTAAGGCTTCTATCCGCTGAAAAACGCACATATCATTACATTCAGTAGGACGACAAACAGCAAATTGGATGATGAGCTGATGATTAGTAGCAATGTGCAGTTTTCTGTGTGGTCCTTCAGCCTGAATATGAATTACATGATATCTGCTTCCTGAAATAGTGTGAGCTTCCATGGAATGTTCTGTGGACAGAAGAATTTCTAAAGAAAAACAATGAAGTCATCTGCATTTTCCTGTTCAGCTTATTGACACTACAGTTCCCACTACGCATTTCTCACTTGTGCTAAATATTTGAAAGAAAAGAAGCTACCCATTGCATTCTGGGTTAATGAGGGTAAAAAGAAAATGACGGATCACTGTCATCTCATTTGAAATGTATTAAATTGTTGTCTAGTGGACCACCTCCGGGACAACCATGCATGACCACCAAAACACCCTGCACTGTAACCATCTCAAAACGTACGTATTTTAAGATAAAACACAAATTCAGCTATCCATACATCCATCCATCCATCTATCCCATCTCTTCTCTGACTCTGACACCTTCCCAATCTATTGAATTTGTGGGAAACGCATTTAATTTGCACATTGAGGTCTAGGTTGTGATTTGTTTTTGCCACCTATAGATTAGGAAAAGCTTAAAATGTTTATATCTGGGAAGTTGAATGCTGCAGGAGAATGACATTTTAGCCAAACTAAAGCAAAGCTCTCAGCTCAGCACTGCTCTGACCAGGCTTAAGAGGAGAGATCAGGATCAATGTTAGCATCATTAGCCGAGTTCCTCTCATCTAGGTCATTGATCTGCCGCATACAGAACCAGTCATTGGTTTTCTGGACCACCGTGCCCTGCAGAAGTCCACAGTTTTCCACCTTCAGCGTCCTTGGCTAAGCGCATCACGGAACTGTGCAGGCAAAATGATATTAGGTTGTTCTGGATATTAGATTTGTTTCCAATTGACATTGAAATCCACGGCTAGCGGTTGTAAAAGTCAAACGTAAAGGGGCTCAGGGATTTAAACAAGCAGAGATATTAACTCAGAACATATGCACATTAAAATGGGGGAATGGAAACTACAAGCGTGAGTCCACTGTGGCCGTTCGGTTTTAAAAGGTCGTTGTCGTCGCGTTCTGGTGTAGCGTATAATTCTTCCCAACGAAAACTTTCTCTGGGCATTTCTGGTTCCCTAGAACTGTATCAGGGGCGGCCTGTAGCGTGGTGGTTAAGGTAAACGACTGGGACAGGCAAGGTTGGTGGTTCGAATCCCAGTGTAGCCGCAATAAGATCCGCTCAGCCGTTTGTCCCTTGAGCAAGGCCCTTAACCCTGCATTGCTCCAGGGGAGGATTGTCTCCTGCTTAGTCTAATCAACTGTACGTCACTCTGGATAAGAGCATCTGCTAAATGCCAATAATGTAATGTAATGTATCAAGTATCAACTCAAGTATACCTGGCGTCCTTGACTACGATTAATACAGCTTTTAAGGGTATGCATCTATAGCTAACTGTTCGCAAGGTAGCTAGCATTAATTAAGTGTAAACACTTAACTTAATTAATTAGTTAAGTGTTTTATTAAATACATCGATCTGAGTAGACATTGCTGAACATCCCGCTTGT
Organism: Conger conger; assembly: GCF_963514075.1. Classification (NCBI taxonomy): domain Eukaryota; kingdom Metazoa; phylum Chordata; class Actinopteri; order Anguilliformes; family Congridae; genus Conger; species Conger conger. Next base: position 9,395,168 of record NC_083769.1, read on the forward strand.
AGTTGAGCAGCATGCTCATTTGTCAGAGGAGAGTACACTACGCCGCCACAAAGAGGATATGACATAATTGGTGACCTCTGACCCCTGTCCCCGTTTCCTGCAGGCTCAGCACAGGGACGCCTTCGTGCAGCAGCGCTACGGGAGGTACGACCTCAGCGACCCCTTCCTGGCGCTGCAGCGGGACAGCGAGGTGGCGGGGGGTCAGCGGGGTGAGGAGCCCCCAGCCTGCCCAAACCCTCTGGCCGTGCTGAAGCTGGTGATGGCGCACTGCAAGAGGATGCAGGAGAAGATGATGGGGCAGCTGGCCGCCGCAGAGAGCAGGCACAGGAAGGTAGGGCCACGCCCGTCCACCCTGTTACACAGCGTAGCCCAGCAACGGCACCCCTCAAATAGGTACCTGAATCAGACTGACCCTGAAACGGACTGACCCCTGAAACAGACTGCCCCTGAAACAGACGGACCCCTGAAACGGACTGACCCCTGAAACAGACTGCCCCTGAAACAGACGGACCCCTGAAACAGACTGCCCCTGAAACAGACTGCCCCTGAAACAGACGGACCCCTGAAATAAACGGACCCTCAAACAGACTGACCCTGAAACGGACTGACCCCTGAAACAGACTGCCCCTGAAACAGACGGACCCCTGAAACAGACTGACCCCTGAAACAGACTGCCCCTGAAACAGACGGACCCCTGAAACAGACTGCCCCTGAAACAGACGGACCCCTGAAACAGACTGCCCCTGAAACAGACGGACCCCTGAAACAGACTGCCCCTGAAACAGACGGACCCCTGAAACAGACTGCCCCTAAAACAGACGGACCCCTGAAACAGACTGCCCCTGAAACAGACGGACCCCTGAAACAGACTGCCCCTGAAACAGACGGACCCCTGAAATAAACGGACCCTCAAACAGACTGACCCTGAAACTGGCTGACCCCAAAACAGACTGACCCTGAAACTGGCTGACCCCAAAACAGACGGACCCCAATACAGACGGACCATTTCAATCGGAACAATGTGTGATTTTCTCCAAAAATCACACATTCTATAGATTGAGAAATTACACTTTCTTTAGATTCAATCAGACACCTGGTACATCTAAAGAATCTGCCAATATTCTGAACAACCCAGATATTAATATGATTTGATCTCACTGAATCATCTTCAAGTGCAATCCCGGATGAGCCCCCAATTTATTTACAGTGAGCGCTGGCCATGACAGTTAGATAATACATATTTGAACAGGTACCTAATCCTGAAGGCACTATCTAATCTTTAGCTCTTCTCTCACTATCACTGCTTGTTTCTTACATAAGATGTTAGGTCCTGATTGGTTACTGGTATTGGCTGTGAGATGATTTGGGATTGGGCAATCATGCGTGTATGTGTGAGGGGTGTGTCTGTGAACAGGTATGGTGTCGGGGGTCAATACCTTCAATATATCTTGTACTTGTATGTCACAGCAGCTGATTGATTTTACCAATTAAAATAATTTTGAAATCAAGAAAATACATATTTGACCCTGGGCTGAACCAACTCTGAACCAACAAGTAATTGTCTATTCCTAATGGAGCAGCTGTCTTATTGGCAACGTTCTCGTTTGGTTTCCAGATGCCCCCAATTAGCGCTCAGCCCATGGAGCAGATTAGGGGTACCGTTTACCGGCCAGACTGCCTCTCCCGCTCAGTGCTCCGATAGAACACCTGGGTTGTGTTCAGCCCTGGCAAAACGTAGCAAAGTGCTTCTTTAGACGGAAAGGGTGCTGTGTTGAATATCCTGTTGCAAACCGTCAACTGACGTAGGTGTGGTTTGCCCGTATGGCATCAGAGAAGGCTATTCTGTACGTTCTCTGGGCCTTAAAGCAGAGGCCTACGTTATTATTGATTCAGGCTACATCCCCGACACACCTACCAAACGGGAGCAAACATACCTCAGAGCCTGTTGCAAAATATTGCACAACGTTGGGAGGAAACGTATTGTTCAACCTGGACACTGTAGCAGAACGTGTTCCGATTGAACGTGGCCAGGTGTCTAAAACACACCAGCACTTTTTGGCTTCAAAATGCAAATGTGCAAATTTTTGCACAAGGGTGCCCCAGGGCTAACCTTTCCATTTAATAATCTGAGGAGGTGCCCGTTAAGCACTTTACTGCTTTTCTAAATTAACTTAATCTCCTGTGGTCTCTGAAGAAGTATCCATTAAGTCAATTATAATAGTCAAGCTACTGCGAAAGCATGCAAAATGGTCTGTTCACACATTTGGAGCTGGCCGCAGGAGTCAAAACACACTGAGCAAATATTACTGAAGTAGAGAGAAATGCACTGTAACAGAATTCCCAACTGTCCTGTAACAATTCCCATTTACTGCCAGTTTTCCTCTCTGATCTATGTGTACATCTGCATCTCATCTGCAATTACCGCCAAAGATACTTGGCTATTAGTTGTGAAGCTTAGCTCAAAACTAGAAAGACGACTACAGGTGCTGCTGGCTCCCCCAATCCCTTAATGCCTTGTGCTGGAGCACGGATTAGCGCTACGGTCTCCTACCCTGCCCGTACTGACTCTGCTTGAAAAGTTTTGATTTTTCAGCTTGAGTGGAAGGGAGAAACCAATATGTTATGTTAAAGGCCCACAACACAGCGTTCTCTTCCTGGTTTTAGGGCGTAGTATCTAAAATACCCATGAAATGTCCGCAAAGAGCCGTGATGTAGCCACTTTGGAAAAGTCCCTAACCTTTCCACCTCCGCCTCCTGTGGTCCGCTCCCTGTGTTAAAACTTAGCTATGTCGTCCAATAATTATGCAAAAACACACTTCAGGTAATCGTTTTACGATCGGCTCGGAAAAATAGCCGGAAAAGTATGCGTACTTCTACCAAAATTGCATTTGTTTTACTTGGCACAGAATGGGACCTCGAAAGCTCCAGGATGATCCGAAAAGCTGAGAAACAGGAAAAATACGCTCGCGGGCCATTAATAATACGGAGGCAGGTATCTGCTGGATGTGCAGCATGTGGCGTTTTACTGCGAGGGGAGTCGTGTGACTGATGAAGGAGAGGCCTGCAGCTGCTCCTCCTTCCCTATTGTTCCTCCTCCCTTTGTCCCGAGACCCAGCCAGACACAATAGGGCTTCTGTCACTCTGCGCTGGGGCACACGGACCTACGGGCGTGTGTGTGTGTGTGAGTGTGTGTGTGAGTGTGAGTGTGTGTGTGTGAGTGTGTGTGTGCCTGTGTGTGTGTGAGTATATGAGTGTATATGAGTGTGTGTGAGTGTGTGTGTGTGAGAGAGAGTATGTGTGTGTGTGTGTGTGCGTGAGTGTGTGTGAGTGTGTGTGTGAGAGAGAGAGTGTGAGTGTGTGTCTGTGAGTGTGTGTGAGTGTGAGTGTGTGAGAGTGTGTTTGTGTGTGTGAGAGAGAGAGAGTGTGTGTGAGTGTGTGAGTGAGAGTGTGTGTGTGTGAGTGAGTGTGTGAGTGTGTGTGAGTGTGTGTGAATGTGTGTGAGTGTGTGTGAGTATATGAGTGTATATGAGTGTGTGTGAGTGTGTGTGTGAGAGTGTGTGTGTGTGTTTGTGTGTGTGTGTGTGAGAGAGAGAGTGTGAGTGTGTGTCTGTGAGTGTGTGTGAGTGTGTGAGAGTGTGTTTGTGTGTGTGAGAGAGAGAGTGTGTGTGTGTGTGTGAGTGTGTGAGTGAGAGTGTGTGTGTGTGAGTGAGTGTGTGTGTGTGTGAGTGTGTGTGAATGTGTGTGAGAGTGTGTGTGTGTGAGTGAGTGTGTGTGTGTGTGAGTGTGTGTGAATGTGTGTGAGTGTGTGTGAATGTGTGTGAGTGTGTGTGAATGTGTGTGAGTGTGTGAGTGTGTGTGACCAGGCCCTGACTGTTAGGACAGAGTGAAGAGGAGCAGGGTGTTCTCCTGTAAGGAGCTGGAGGAGCAGGGTGTTCTCCTGTAACCGGGGTGCTGTGGGGAGGAGCAGTTCCCCACAGCTCTTTCATACAGGAGTAAAAGGCCACTTTAGCGGTATTTTGGGGCAGTAGTCAGGTTTGAGTTCTGGGTAACAGTGAGCTCCTGCACTCCTGCCATGGACACTAAAGGCCCATCCACCTCAAGAGGGCCTGGCTGAGGGGTCCACCTGTGACCAGACCCGATCTCACCGCCGCCCCCTTGTGTCCACGGCAGGTCATCGCAGACCTGGAGGACGAGAAGCGCCGTCACGCCCAGGACTCGGCCGAGGGGGACGACGTCACCTACATGCTGGAGAAGGAGAGGGAGCGGCTCCTGCAGCAGGTAACGTCCCGGCAACGCCAGAGCAACGCCAGAGAAACGTCAGAGCAACATTCCCACAGCGCTCCAGCAACGGGCCCTCAACACTGCCCAATATGTCCGAAAATTTCAGAAAACTCCTTCTACACTTTTTCATTACACGTTCTTATTAACCCTTTGAAGAGTGGGTTTTTTGGAATATTCACTTCCAAGTCAGTGTTCTATTACAGGGCAATTCCACTGTGACTGATGTTACAACTGCTGGATATTTGTGTGGTAAAGCCCAATACAGCTATAAAATGGAGACTGATAAGAGTTATTTCCTCCTGAGGGTCATAAAAGCATTATATCAGTCTTTTATGTAGCTGTGTTGGACTTTAACACTTAAATATTAGTTGTCAGTTGTCAGTCACCAGACTTTAACCCAATTGAGCATGCATTTCACCTCCTGAAGAGGAGATTGAAGGGAAAAACCCCCCTGAAGCAAACAACAACAGAAAGAGGACTTTACTCCTCAAATACCAGTTGTAATGTCAGTTACCGTGCAATTGCCCAACAGAATTACCGGTTGTGGTCATTACATCAGCACTAGAACGTTCCGGTTAAGAATCACATATTTGGCATGTTACACCTTAAAGCGGCGAATAGTCATTCTGACTCGCAGGCGAGGAATCCGTGTCCCCCAACCCGCTCTGCATCGGCAGTAGCACTGGCCTGAGGAAGGGGGTAGAGCTCCCTCATCGCTTCTCTTCAGCGAACAACCGAACGATTAAAACACTAAAACGGACTGACAAGCACATCTAGAGCGTACATGCCTTTATCTGCCACCCCCACCCGGTTTCCTGGACACCGGAGGTGGAAATCGCACTTCAGGCCAAGCGAAGCTCAGTCACCAAGCCCGGCTGTGACTTCCGGAAAGCGGCCCGGCCAAACGGAGCGGAAAGGAGCGGGAAAGAGGAGGCACTTAGCCAGAGAGCCCTCTCCACACCGCCCGGGGGGGTCACCAGGGGTCCCCCTGCACACGTTTCTGTGGGTCCCGTTCTCTCCCAGGTCCGGGAAACGCGGAAATGCGTTCGGAACCGAGCGTAGCGGAGAGCAGTGACATAGGCTTTTTTGAAAAGTCCCTAACCCCTCCACCCCGGCTCAGGTCACGGCCAAAAAAAGTGTGGAAAGTGTAGTTTAGGTGGAGAGAATATAATAGTGAGGGAAAGGATCGAGGCGGATTACATGGATTCAGAGGTTTATATAGCAACGTCATCCGATAATTATGCAAAAATGTGTCATGTCATGTGGGAAATCGTTTTATGAATAGCTTGGAAAAATAGCACTTTGACTCTATAATATGCATACTTGGACTCAAATTGAAATAAAGGATGTTTTATTATATTACAATTTTTTTACTGGAATCATTATGGAACACAAATCGGAAGCTCCAAGATCATATAAAAAGCTCAAAAACACGCAAACTGCACGTGGCTCTTTAACAAGCATCTTAGTCTTAAATTTAGACTTGAAATCAGATGTGAACATATGACTCATTTCAAGATATGTCAGAAATTTCACTTGTCAAGCAAACAGTAACTTAAGACAAAGCACACAGTAACTTCTTCTGGAGGGAAAAAGATCTTACTACGGGCCTAAAAACGGCAGTTAAGACGGCCGTTTGTGTGCAGTGTGGGATTCCGCGCGTGTCCTGCCGCTCCGTTTCGGAGAAAAAGGAATTTCCTGCCAATTTCGTCCTCCCGCCTCTCCTCCTCCCCCCTCCGAACAATCGACTCTGTTCCAGGGGCGGGAGAAAACCAGTGCGGCGCGGAGCGCAGGAAGGGCCCATTGTTGGGGCAGGAAGGCGGGTCGGCGGGGGTCAGGGACAGAAGCCGCCGGGCGGCGTAGGACCTCGTTCCCGGACACTTCCTGGCCTTCCTGCTCAACAATCAGCCTCTCAACAAGTGTTTTTAGTCTCGTAATGAGACTTAAGACTTTTTTTTTCCCTCCCAAGTCGAGAATATTATCTTGTTTCAAGTTACCGTTTGCTTGAATTTTCTTACCCCAATTGGCAAATATTGAAATGAGTTTAACTGTCATTACCTCATTGCCATTATGTTTGTCTTATTTAGCAAAATGTTTTTATATGATTTTGAGTCTGAATGAGACTAAAATACTAGTTGGGACAGACTTATTATTTGTTTTTGCCATGTCCACCGCACTTCTTTTTCAGATGGGAACTTACTCGCTCCTCCTGATAGCTAGTTGCTTGGAGCACTGTCGTCAATTAGGGAAATTAGCGTGTAACTCAAGAGGCTCTGGGTTCAAATTCCCCATTGGGGAACTGCCATTGTAGCCTCAAACAAGGTACTAATCCGGAGTTGCTTCCTGAAAATGCGTCGCTGAACATAAAAACGCAAGCTGTGCCAGTCACCAGCCAACAAGGTACTTTAAACATTCTTTCAGAATAGGTTTTGTTCACCACATCAACATCAACCATACTTTAGATATGGACTAAACAGCGTTAACCAGAACATTCATCAGAATTTTCCAGAAAAGCTGAATTTCACCTGACCTCAAAATTGCAGGTTGTTGACAGACACTAAGCCCATTCGCCGCTCGGGTTCAAACACATTACTTCGGTTCTGCCAAACGTATTCATCCTTCTTCCTCCTCTGCATGGATTCCTAATCGCGTTCCTGCATTTGACAGGCCTTCCCAATCACAGTCCTTACTGAACCATGGCACCTGCTCTGCTGAACTCGAAATGATTCCACTTCCTGCGCTGAACTTTCCAACTTAAACTGATTTATAGTAACTTGCCGTGCAGAGCTTGAAATGGTTCGACCTGGCTGCGCTTAACTTGAGCTGATTTGCGTACACAGATTGTATGACTGGCCTTAGAAGCGAGTGCCTTTCCTAGCTGTTCATGAAGTGTACTTTGTCGCCGCCGTGTGGTCAGAAATGGGAAAACAGTGGGTCAAGGAGTTCAGGAATATCAGCCATGGACAGCTTTTTTGTAAAACCACAGTTTTACCCAGATACTACATGGCATTATTCACAGACCAGTGTGAGAACCGTTTACAACACGCTCATTCTCTGTCCCGCTTTCAGTTTACATTTAGCTGCTCAATTTGTTCAATACAAAGTCCACAAATTGTATTCAAACACTCACAAATCATCATTTGTGTAACAATAGTGAAGCTGTTTGATTTAATTCAGATCACTTCATTGCAGTATTTTGTTGTAAATGTCTATGTATTATTTATTCCATATTCTTTTTTCTGCAATTCAGTGTCATTTTCACAATGCAGTGCTATGTCGTGATAACATTAGTATGTACAGTAGAACCTTAGAGAACCGAAAACGCCAGGAATGAAGGAACACTGAAATCTGTTGAAATATACCAATTTCAACTGACGAAAGTCAGTGCTTGCATTGTCTGTAGACACGATCTTTGCTTTGCTGGATTTAAAACTATTTGCATGCTTCTCCCTTCTATCCAACATCCAATATTTGTCCTGGTGCTCTTTCATGTCACCAGCGGTACCTTCCATGTAGGCTACTCTTTAGCAACAGCCAATAAGGTCAGTCCCTTGTCCAATTTTAATAAAATGTTAAGTTCTCTCAATGAATAGGATTTACTCGTTTACGTTTTGCAGCATTTTGTATTAATGTTATACTTCCGACTCCATACCCTGTTCGGTTGACCAGACTTCTCGCTTTCCTGAGTTTCCGGATCCCTGAGGTTCTACTGTAGCTAAATGCTAAATACCAGAACGAAAAATGAAAAATGAAGAATGTGGATGTGATGGCCCTGCGTGTGTGGTAAAGTGCAGAATGTGGATGTGTGGTAAAGTGCAGAATGTGGATGTGTGGTAAAGTGCAGAATGTGGATGTGAAGGCCCTGCATGTGTGGTAAAGTGCAGAATGTGGATGTGAAGGCCCTGCATGTGTGGTAAAGTGCAGAATGTGGACGTGATGGCCCTGCATGTGTGGTAAAGTGCAGAATGTGGATGTGTGGTAAAGTGCAGAATGTGTACGTGTGGTAAAGTGCAGAATGTGGATGTGATGGCCCTGCGTGTGTGGTAAAGTGCAGAATGTGTGGTAAAGTGCCCTGACCCGCCCTCTCTCTCCCCGGCAGCTGGACTTTGAGCGGGCGCAGGTGCGGCGTCTGGAGCAGGAGCAGAAGCGGCTGTGGGGCCAGGCGGAGCAGGAGCGGCAGCGGGCGTGCGCCCAGGCGCAGGAGGAGGGCCGGCGGGTGGCGGAGCTGGCCCGGCGCCTGGAGGAGGCGCGGGGGGCGGGGGAGGCGCTGCGGGGGGAGCTGGAGGCCCAGAGGAGGCGCGCGGAGGAGAGCGAGGCGCGGGCCGAGAGGCAGCTGGCCGAGTCGGACACGGAGCGGGAGCAGCTGAGGGCGCGGCTGCACCGGGAGGAGGCGCGGGGCCGGGGGCTCCGGGAGGAGCTGGAGGCGCTGCGGAGGGAGGCGGGGGCCCTGAGCGCCGGGGAGGCCCCGGCCCTGAGCGCCGGGGAGGCGGGGGCCCTGAGGGCCGGAGGCGCGGGGGCCCCTAGGGGCAGAGGCGCGGGGGCCACGGGGGCCACGGTCGCCAAGGCCAGAGCGCCCAGCGCCGAAACCGACGCAGACGAGAGGCCGTCCAGCGGAACGCCCGTCCAGGTCAGAGTGAACGGGCACCACGCCCCCAAGGAGGCCGAGGCTCCGCCGGAGAACGGGTTCGAGAACGGGGTCCCGCACTCCCCCTCCGTCCAGCCTCAGCCGCACCCCCAGCCCCACCCGAGCCTCTCCCCCTGCAGCACGGCCTCCTCCTCCCTCGCCTCCTCACCCTGCTCCTCCCCGGTTCTGGCCAAGCGGCTAGCGGGAGGCCCGGGTTTCCAGTCGCCCTACCAGGCCAGCGTCAACCAACGCTTCCAGGCGGCACGCCACAAGTTCCAGTCGCAGGCGGATCAGGAGCAGGGGGGTAGCGGCCCCCAGTCCCCCCGCGACCTTTCACCCACCACCACCCCCTCTCCCCCTCCCCCGCCCCCGGAGCACAGCGCGGCCAAGCAGCTGGCCCGCAACACCGTCACCCAGGTCCTGTCCCGCTTCACCTCCCACCAGCAGGGCGGCGCCAAACCTCCGGCCCCCAACAACTCGCCTTTCGGCACCGACTACCGCAACCTGGCCTCCCCCACCAAGAGCCCCGTCTCCGGCCCCCTATCCCCCGGGATCAGGTCCCCGACCGTTACCCGGTTGGAGAGGGGCCACCCTCCGCCCATACCGCCCAAAAAGCCTGGCCTGTCCCAGTCCCCGGCATCCCCCACGGCACCCTTCCCGGAACTCTCCGGAAGCTGCGGCCTCAGCAGCGGGCAGGAGGGAGCCAAAGAGCTTGACCTGGTCATGCCCTCCACCAGCTAACCGCCCGCGACCCCTAACCCCTCTACTCCAGCCCCGAGCGGTAACGCGCTCTGAAAACACTGTCCAGTTTTATTTATTATATATTTTTTATGACTTTATATTTTTTTAAACCGATTCTGTTAATCTTTACAAAATCTAGTCTCGGGTAATATAGTTAGATAGAGGTTAATATACCCAGATTATATGTATTTTATAATTTGATTTTGCTCAGCGTATAATGATGAAACCTGTGAAAAGGCTGATAACTATGGTGTAAAATTACAAAGCACTAAGTCATGACTTCATCAAGCAGCCAAATGAATAAAAGGGGTGAGTGCCTGCCCAGTTGGCCCCAGCTGTAGGATATGAGAAGAACTCCATATTCTTTCACTGATAGCTTGGCCAATATTAAAGTCTTCCAGAAGAAGGGAAGTCGTTAGGAAGACTTTACAGAGAGTGACTGTAAATTTTGGCCCGCGCTTCTGTCATGGACGTGCCGCGATCGACTGGCTTAACGGATACCTGACGTTAGTGGCCAGGAGGGCGGCGACAGAGAGCAAGATGACAACGGACCAAAAATAACCTTGAAGGTTAGAAAGAGAGGCAAGAAAAAGAAGTGAGGACCAAAGTCCTACCTCCGTCAAACGTCTGTTCAAAGTCGCGTCCGATACAAACTCGGCAGAAGGGGAGAGTGGATCCACAGGTTGATCATTTATATGTCACGCTTTCCACAAAAATACTTTCGCAAAGGATGCGTTGATGTTTCCTTGCTCCAAGGCAAGTTTTGGAGTTCCTAACTTCTACTTCTAGCTCCTAGGAGGAACATTTAACAGGTTGGAATGTTTTTAAAGATGGCGGACCTCGATCGATTTCCGGGTCAGGAGCAAGGAAAGGGAAAAGAGGAGGAGAAATAAGCGGTTGGAATGAGTCGCTTGTCTCTGGAGCCTAGTGTCCCAGCAGAGCTCCCCGTGCTGATTGGGCAGCACTGGGTCCAGCTCCTGCAGAGGGGAGGAGGGTCCGCTACATGCCTCTCCCCCTACACATGAGTGGGTGTCCTTCACAGTTTTGCAAAAAGGGAATTCTTCTTGCTTTAAAAAAGTACTATATTCCTCTGTTTTACCTGCTGTATTTATCGATCCATGAAAATAGCATAAAAAGAAATGGGTTTTGTATTTTATTTTCTTATCCCGCTGTGACCCTGCACAAAATCTACCCCGGGAACTTGGGTCAATGGCATTTCTTTAGTTGGGTCAGTAACATTAAACTCAGTTTCTGAAGGGCAGTAGTAGAATTTGTGTATATGTGTGTATGCTGGTCTTAATTACAACCCAACCTTCATGGATTAGCAGTCTCAGTTTGATAATTCACTGTATAAAATATACCTATGGACAAAATACTTACAGTACAGTGACTAGAGTGCAGTCATAAATTCAAGTGTCAGCTGTGAATAATCCTTGGTAAAAAAAAATAATAATATATAAATATATATATTATAAAAGGAAAAAGAAAGAAATCTAATAATGAAAACATAATTAAAAACTAAACTAAAATAGATGTGGCCCAACAGGAATCAAACTGACAGGATTATGGTAAATTGCGCCCTCTTGTGTGTCATCAAAAATACTGTTCTTGTGAAGATTCATAACTACGTTTCAGTGTGGAGTCAACAGATAGTCAATCACATCTTTTCTCCGACACCTATGTACAAGGCATATATGCCCTGGGTTTGGACAGTGGAGAGAACCCAGCCAATCCGGAAAGTACTTTACTCCTTTTAAAGTAGAGAATTTAGTAGATGGCGCCGTCCACACCACAACTATAACGACAAGGACATTGGTGAATTTCAGAGCGTTAGAGGGTGATTATCAAAGCGTTTTTTACAGCTGCATGAACGATAAAACACAAAATGGCAAAATGCAAAATGGCCGGAACGTTATCGTTCAGAAATGTAGATGCTCACATCGTTATAGTTGTTGGTTATAGTTATCGGTGTGGGCGGGACTTTAGTCTCTGTTTTCATACAAATTGTGTCTGTTAAGAAACAAAAGATTCAGAAAGATTGAAATATTCCCACTGGCAGAATTCTTAGCAATGCGTTGTCTCAGGGGCTGCTGAGTAGCTCTGTCGGTTAAAACGTTGCCTCTCTAAATTTGCGAGGCTCGTGTGCGGCTGTGGGGTGAAAAGAAGCGGCTGGCTGGCGTCGCACTACTCTGAGAAGTGCGAACTATCTTCACTCTCCCAAACCAACTGCAGGGCCGGTATATGAGCGTGCTTGTACGCAGTTTGCGAACCGGACATTCCAAAATCCTGGCAGGATTGAACAGGGCTAAACATTAAAAATAAATAAATACCAGTGGATCCTGTTGAAATGCCTCATTTTAAAGCACAATTCATTTTTTTCCATTAGCACTCCTTTTCAGAATATTTTCTCCAGTTGATTATATTATTTTAATACTTCTTGCCAAATTACTTGACATTGTTTTTATTTTATGTCTAGTATGTGTATAGACATGTAGATTAACTAGTAAATACACTGAATGTTTCTTGACAACACTATTGAGTGAATGATGCATTTTTCATGATTATTTTGCCGTTTCTAAATATATGTACTAAAATTACTCTGATGAAAAGCCGCATTAAAAGAAAACGGTTGGCTTAAAAATACTTATAATTTCTGTAAGAGCATACAATGCCTTTGGCAGCTCTGTGTTCCTGTGAAAAAGGTTTACACCATTATTCAGGACTCACAAGAAGGCAGCCGATAGTAAATGTATGTTTTTACAGCATTAATGTTTTGGGAGACCAATCTTCAAAATGTCAATGAGGGAATTGCTTTTGCCCTCAATCTTTGTGTTGTCTTTGTTTGTTGGCTGCCATTGGAGGAAGTAGTCCTATTATTTCTTCCTTTACTGAAGTCTAGCTTGGGAGAGATTGGCTCCCTCTGCAGGGAACGCAACAACGATATTTTACCACTAGAGGGCAGCAGATACCGTTTGATTTAGTATCGTTTGCGTTGCTCTGTTTTTTTTTTTGTTTTCTGTATTTCAGGCAACAGTTGTTGGTATGCCAGGTTTCAACCGTTTTCTAAAAAGGGATGAATGAAGTGGATTATAGAAAATCTTTCAGGTTGACTTTGGTCGGTAGAACGCAGGGCGCTTGGGTGAGAGTAAGTTAGAATTGCACCGATGTTAGGAAGTGTTTTTAGCCCACAGTTGTGGTTAATGGATGGAACAGTTTAGCAAGACTCACGATATAAGCAGGGTGTTTAAGGCCACGTTTGACACAGTGCTAGGTAATCTCTATAGACAGTTTGCTCTTCTCATTCATAGGCAGCAAACCTTTGGTTTATCATCTGGAAGGAATATAGAAAAAAAACCTTGGCTTGTGAGGCTAGCAGTTAAACAAACAAGACACCTTGATGGGCTGAGACGCCTGTTCAGAAACAGCTTATGCTGCAAAATGGTGTTGTCAGTGCCTCCTGTTAGTGGATAGTGTGAAGCCTACAGACTGTATCACGGCATAGATTCAGGGTGTCAAACTCCAGTCTTGGAGGGCCGCAGTGTCTGCAGGTATTTGTAGTTTCCTTTTAATCAGCAGCCACTTAAGGCCTCCAGAACAAGGTGTATGGACTGTCTTAGCCAATGAAAGACTTAACTTCATCACTCGTGCCGAAACGCATCAAAAAGCAGCAGACACTGCGGCCCTCCCGGACTGGAGTTTGACGCCCCTGACGTAGATGGTTCCAGAAACGTTGAAAATTATGAAGGCGATTCCAAGTGTGTGATGGAAATTCAGTGGACAGCGGCATGTAGAGTGTAGATAGGGATAGGAGACTAATCTGCCCTGCGTTTCTTTTTTACTTTGTTGGCTTTGTAACGTGTAGAACATGACAATAACCCTCTTCCCTTTAACTTTTTTTGCTTTAATGTACGGCCTGGGCTCTTATTCCTCAGCTGTTGTCCTTCAAAAATGGTTTACAAAACTGCATGCGACATGAAAATACAGTACATTGAAACAAGGGCCTTCTCTTGGCCTTGTGACTGTTTACAGTAACGCCGGTGTTTTACAGTAATACGCAGCTTCATTAAAGAAAATGTCTGATATGCATGTCTAAACGGTGATGAATACTGTATAACTGAAGCACGATTGCAGGCTATTGACAAACTGCAATAAAATAGAGCTTTGATTGCTTCTAAGTAATACGTTAATTAAAATGCATTGTGCGTTGCCATAACACTGTTAACCCCTTCCTCCCTGTCGAGTCCCCAGTCTCTGCTATGTGTGGAGGTGTTAAATGGGTATCGACAGAAGTGAAAATTGATAAAAGTTTTAAAAGCATCTGATACTTTTGAAATATGGCTATGCCCAAACTGCACTTGAATTGGGGGCATTTTGTGTTTTTTCAAACAAATACGTTTGTGTACCTAGGATTAACATATATTTGAATTAAGACCTAAATGTATGGATTTATCAAGAACATGTACCATAGCAATAAGTACACTAAATTTCCGCATGCAATACGTTTCACTCCATGTACTAATAAACGTATAAAGCTGAAAGATGATATATATATATATATAAATATGCAACTTCAAGTGCCTTTGGAATTGCATGACAAAATACATATCAGAACTTTAAAAGATATGACAACCTGCTACTGTATTTTATTGTTCATGTACAATGCAATTTGCATTACTTAATAAATACCATAAGGAAAAAAAGATGTCCGTGTTCTTTTACAAATAAAAGGTAGTTTCTACTGCCTTACAAAGTTAAAATGCATAACTCAAGAACAGAAGGAACCCCAGGGATCAAGCTAAAGTGTACCATGTAGAAATTGCTCAGTTGCAGCTGGATTTGAATGTGTATTGCTTGTCTCAATTTTGTACACATCGAGGATGAACACTACTAGCATGTTACTAGCCACTAGATGGCGGTGTTGTATCAAACATTTCTAGATGGTGTAAAAAAATATTTTCCGAAATCTTTATAAGCCAGACTTTTATCCAAGACAGCCATGAATAACATTAATAGCACTACTGTTGCCAAAGAGTATTTATACAACTGATTAATGCTTTTCCAGTAAACTACCGAGTTAAAGAAGGAATCTATGAGACCCCATCAATAAGGAGAGCGTTAAACGGATAAAGCAGACTGCCCCTTTAAATTCAAAGCCGAGAGTGTCCCTGGGAAACCAACACTTCACCTCTTGCTGACAACTGTGCGGGTCATACATTATTGTAGCGACTCGTTCCCAATTCAATTTTCTATGCCTGGGAATTGGATAGGTTTCAACTCGGACACCGGTGTGTGTGTGGCCTGGGAGACCGAGGCCGATAAAGCCTGATTTATAGTCAACTCCAGTAAGCGCATTACAGCGGAGGTGCGCGCCATGCGCAAGCAGTCGCCCCCACTTATGGGCCTATTCAGAGTTGAGAGAGTTTACGCGAATTCAGTTAGGCGCTTAAACGGTGTGCAGGTTAAGGGGAGGTGGGTACGCGCGTCTGTCGGCGATGGAGGCATTTCTCGTTAGACCGACATAAGCACGTCAAGACATTTTACTTACAAAATGTAGAATATCTTTTGCGCGTCATTAAATGTTGCACAACTGCGCATGGAAGTACAATAAATATGACATTTTACCCAAAGTTAGAAACCGAAATTTAGTGGTCGCCCGGAAATGGAAAAGCATTTACGGCACAAATGCTTGCGCTGAAGGGAAGGTATCCGTCACAGTAGGCGCATAGCATACACATTAACATTGTGTGCATTTAATGAACAGACACTAAGAGCCAAGCGGTTGAACGAGTCACATTATTTTTTATGTATACGTGTTTGTGAGTCTTTATACTTATGTAGGCTACGAATAACTTAAAACTTGTAAAATCACTTTTTAAAAAAGTGTTTGTTTTTTCTGAGCCTGAAGTGGAATTCGGAAATTAATTTTGATAATGCTTCAGTCATTCCCTATATTAAGCATTCATCTGCTTTCTGTTCTTGTCTCTACATCTCACGTATCAGTACATAAACAGTGGTTCTTACCTACAACAATGACCAACTACAGAAATTATTTATATTATGTACAACTATAAAAATATATACAAGTATAAAATGGTAAATAATTGAATAGGTCCAACTCTTTGTCTCTGACAAGAAGGTACTTGTTGATGTGACTTGTGCTTACACCCACTCATTCTATGGGAAGAAACACTTTTCAACTTTTGACTGCACTGTACAACTGTACATTTTTGAACACTCAAGTTTTAAACAATGAATAAATCTACCATGAATTCTACAAGAGGAGGTTTGTATATAGTACATTGACACCCTCACTAAAACTCTCATAACATTCCAGAAAAGTCAATGGCAGAGAAGTATTTTAAAATAAATGACCAAAAACATTTCCTACAGTGAACATGAAGTGTTACTACAGTTTCTGCAGTTACAGGATCTGGAGGAATCGTTTTTCAAATGGGGCATGACAAAGGAAAACAAGGGGGAAAAAATGCTTGAAAAAAGAACTTCCCAGCTGGGACATCACTGAAACACATCTGAAATGAAACACAATGCACTATTCGCTTGCTCAGCTGTATACAGACGTGCACTCATTTGTTTTGAGTTGTGTTTTCTTTGGATGTACTTTTCTCATGCCGTTATGTGTAAAAAGTTAAAATAAAAAATTTAATCTGTGATTTTCAGTTTAAATGTAGGAATTTTGAATCGCAGCGATTCTTGAAGACTTGGACATTTATGATGCTTGGATTTATTTATTTACCATTTTACCTTATGAAACACCAAATGTAATAGAAAAAAGAAAACATGAAATGCATCACCTTGGCTTGCTCTGAGTCACTGGTGTCTGGCTATACATTTTTGTACTTTGTATGTGCTAATTTTCTTAGGGTGGACACAGTTTGACCTTGTGCGAAGGAACTTTTTCTGGTGGTCAGATTTTTTTGTTTTGTTTAATTGATCGTACAGGGCAGAAAATGTTTCGCACACCATTTACAATTTTCTAAAACTATTGTATATTTGTATAAACAGTACAAGTAGATGCCTTCTTAAATACTTAATATACACTCACCGATCATTTTATTAGGTATTAATTAGACTTATTTTTTAGGCTTCTGCTGTAGCCTGTCCACTTAGGGTTATGATGTGTTGTGTGTTCAGAGATGCTCTCCTGCATACCACTGTTGTAATGTGTGGTTATTTGCGTTACTGTCACCTTCATGTCACCTTCCTGTCAGTTTTGACCAGTCTGACCATTCTCCTCTGATGTCTCTTATTAACACAGCGTTTCTGTCTGCAAAACTGCTGCTCACTGGATTTTATTTAGTTTTTTGCACCATTCTTTGCAAACTCTAGAGACTAGTGTGCATGAAAATCCCAGGAGATCAGCAGTTTCTGAGATACTCAAACCACCCTGTCTGCCACCAACAATCATTCCACAGTCAAAGTCACTTTGGTCACATTTTTTCCCCATTCTGGTGGTTGATGTGAACATTAACTGAAGCTCCTGACCCATATCTACATGACTGTATGCATTGCACTGCTGCCACACAATTGGCTGATTATGACACCTACTTATTAATGCGGTTATTTAAAGTAAAAATGTTCCTGATCAAGTGCTCGGGGAGTGTATGTACTCTACCAAGTGAGCAGTTGATTAGCCCTGAGCCCTACACTCTTTACAACTCATGACTTAGTTTTCTGGTCCGATGTGAAATTAAGCAGTCTGGGGGTGACATTGGCTCAGGAGGTAAGGATGGTCATCTGGCAGTCGGAGGGTTGCCGTTTGGATACCTGGCTGTGCCGAAGTCTCCCTGAGCAAGACACCTGACCCCCATCTCCCAATGAGCTGATCTCAGATGGTAGCCCAACACCAGTGGTGTGCCAGTGTGTGAATGGGTGAATGAGAGGCATTAATTGTAAATGCACTATATAAATCTGGACTATGATGGATTCCAGACAGGTCAAACCTTCTGCCCCACTCGCCCTGTTTGCATTCCTTTGGACACGGGGTACCCGAGGCCTCCCGTGAAGGTTGTTGGGACAGGAGTTGTGAAGCGGGAGGAGCAGACTCAAAGTTCCAGGGGCATTTGGGGGATTTTGGGTAATCCCAGGGGCTGTATCCATAATCCACACAAATTAATCGTATGTTTACATGATACCAAAGAAAGCATTCTAAATAAGAGACAGCAGGTGAATTCACCAAGTTCTCTTAAATCTGTTCGTACGAGCGTTTCTTGCATGAGGCCCATTGAATCCACTCCACCGGCATTAGAAACAGGTCAGGGCATGTGTCATATTTGGATGGGGGATTTGTCCCTGGCCATGTGAGCAGTGGGGTTTATGTTATGGTGGCGGGGGGAGAGAGAGAGGGGGGGGGGGGGGGGGGTCAGGTTTGTTTTTCCTCGCCGGCGTTGTGTACGGACCGGGCACGGGAGCGTTGTGTGTCGCTCAGGCAGCCGTCCCCTGACAGGTTTGGACAGGGCCGGAGGTTTACAAGCTGTGAGATGGAGCTCTCCCAGACGGCCCCTGCTGCCAGCCCGGGAGACCCCGCGTGTGGGGCCGCCGTCAAACACCTACGGCCGGCTAAACACAGCATTCCGCAGGGAGGACACCAGCTACGCCTGTCCTGAGCTTCAAACGGAAAAACCTGAATACATTTCAGTCATATACGGATTAATACCAACATTTATTCATCCATTCATTCGACACTGTACAACCGATTGGGGCTTCAGTTGATTGTATGATTTTATTTGATCATTAAAATGCAACAGAATCACTTCTATCTGAAGATATGACTGCACAAAAAAAAAAAAAAAAGAAGGTATCTAGGGTAGCTCAAAGTCATGGGACACATTTTCACTGTGGGCCTTGGACAGCGTAAATGGCACATGTTTCACAGGCTGTGATTGGGCAGATTAGACAGTGATGTTGGGAGTTAAACAGGCACAGCTGCAGCCCCCAGCGTTAGTGGCTGTAATGGTGTACATAATGGCTTTAACAATAAGGTAATGACGGGGCCAGGGAATGCTTTGATCTTATCGAAAGGGCGCGGGACGTTCTAATAGCTCTATTAGACTGGGGGAATGCAATCACTTGCGTTCACTTGTGAATGAATGGGATCTTTTGAAGGCAACAGTCAGAAGACCAAAAAAAGGGTAGACAAAAGAAGCAAAAACAAACGAAAAATTGATTTTTAAAAAGTGCCACCAGGGGTGGCGGATCCCTTTGTCTCAGGGATATTCACGAACATTTTGGCGGCACGTTGGTTGCTGGATCCAGAGAACACGACCGTCTGTTTGCTGTGCCTGCGTCATAGCGATGATAAACGTCAGAGCGGTTTAATTGCGGGTAAAACCGGCGACATTTCAGAAGAGAGCCTGGGGCTTTATAAGCCCCTCCTGCTTACGGTTTGCAGTGACGTGATCGCTTTGCGAGCGTTTCACATCTGCCCAGATGCCAGGAGTGAACCAGAAGGCCCACAGGTGTACGTGTCCTTTGGTTTCTTTTGAAAACCTAACCGCTAATAAGCACAAGCAGGCGAATTAGCCGCTTACACGGCTGACACGCAGCGAAACCGGATCGGCGCTTAAGTCATACATGTTTGAATTAAACGTTTGGCTTCGTGCACGTCAAGGAGTTAGTTTCGCGTGCTAAGTGAGATGAATGCGCAGGTATGACCGCCTTTCCAGCTAACGCTTTTAGATTATCTCGGTTTTAAGTTTGGGGACGTTAGGATAAATGTTCCCACCCAGCATACATTCATTCATTCAATGTCTCTTGAATGTTATCTCTTAAAGTCGCGAGGAATGCTGCAGGAACAGCCAAAGAACATTCTTCAAATTGATATTCCCGTTAGAATGTAAATTTATATTACAGTAGATAGTCGTGTAATGTTAGTTTCAGGAACGTTAGCATTGTTCATCAAAACTGCCTCCATCCAGACCATTCTTAAAATGTATTTCGCATGTTTCCTGTATAATCTTTTTCCATGACTAAATGATAACCATCAGATGATGCTGCCAGAAAGTTTGTAAGCAGCAATTCTGGAACATTTTCTGTAATTCTGACAGAATTTGTTTGGAATAAAATGTTCTATGGCTGTCTGAGGAACATTCTCATCATAACACTCTCACACAATCCAACTAGAATGTTCCCCAACGTCCTTGAAATGTTTTGTGGTGGCTGTGTGTTTTTCTTCTGACAAACATAAAACAGCACTGGGCTTCAAAACATATCTGTATCCTGATGAAACAACATTTGTTGTTGTTAGACGGATATATTTTAGCAGCATCCAAAAAAATGCTTACAATGGGAATTGATGAAGATGTCCCAGGACAGAGTGCATACACATTAAGACTTCACACCAGACTGGATCTGGCAGAGGATTTGTCAGTTCTACGGCCAAATAAAAAGATTATATTGCGGTATTTAAATTGTATTCCAAGATGGTTTGGAGAACATTCATCATAGTATTCTCAACAAAATATGAATGAATGTTCTCCAACATTATGATTTCTTAGAGGGTAAGATATCTTGTTAAAGTTGAATTCATCTTGGGGTTGTCAACACCCCCACCCTAAACAATTGACTAGTAACCCATTTAACTGAAAAATCTCAAAGACTGCAGGCAGTTAACATTTTAACCAGTATCCAGAAATGACATCAAGTATATTTTACCTAGGTCTGGAGCCATTGTAAAGATCTCAGAAAACACCTACAGTACTACTGTATGTAAAAAATCTGTGTATTCCTTTCCTTTCACATTTAGCAAAACAAGCCATGTATTCTTATGAGACCTCTGACTCTTCCCTTACACAAGTGTGACTTTTCCAGCTATGAAAAAGATAAAACATTAAAATGCTGAGGCAGACATCAGCTTGGGGTCTAATTTGTCACTGCGCAATACGAAAAAACAGTGATCAAGCTTTCTCACTTCATAAGCTAATTTATGATAAAAACAATAAAAAATTGTAAGAATACACGCCTTAAGTCTTCCTGATGTGCACAGGTTCGGAACAAAGGCTAGACAGGGCAAACCATTTCAGTTGTTCTCCAAAATCTGCTTTTGGTTCCATACCAGAGCACAAATTCACAACCAGCCAACAATCTTCTTCATTTTCAATCAGCCGTGCTACTTTAACAACCCCTAACCACTGCTATTTATGTAGGCCGAATACACTTTCCCATCACTTCCTGCAGTCGTGCGAATGACTTCCAAATGTACCATTATGAATGAGTCTGGGAGCGATCGCAGTCACAACAAACAAGGTAAGACATGTTGCTGGAAGGCCCGTCCATTTAGCAGCCTGTCGGCCTCTGTTAGAATTAATTGTGAGCCTGAGACCAGTTAGAAGAGTCTGTGGAGCTCTGGTGTCAGTGGCAGCCGATGCTAGTGCAGGGAAGGCCAACTCCAGTCCTGTAGGGCATGTGTGTATCCTGGATTTTGTTGCCACCAGTTACCCTGGCTCAATCACTCAGTTAGCCATATGAACCATGACCGACTCGCTCATAAATTAGACCGCGATAAAATGCTACAAGACAAGAACATTTTTCAGCTCTTGTTTATATTATGGAATGTGGCTGTAAGTGACAGAGCTTGTACATGATTAAATAATTAAGAGCAGAAGTTGGTCCGAAATTCAGAAACGGACGCAGCGTGCCTTGCCCAACCCGGTGCTAGAGGGACAGACAGAGAGACAGATAGACAGAGATACAGATACAGGTTTAATTGGTCAGAGCAGTGTGAGCAGGAGGTAGATTGTTGACGCTGAGAGATCTTAATTGGATTGGATGGCACATTAAATGTATAATAGCATCTGCATGTACCATATAGGGCATTACGACACAAGAAATCATAACTGACCAACTCCACACTGCTGCTCGGATAAAATACGTTTAGAGGGAAACGATGAATTGGCCATTAACTGGCTGGCAAAAGTATTAATTCACTGTAATGTGGCAATGTTGAGGAACCAGGAATGTATTTTCATCTAGAATGTGAGGAAAGGCATTTCAATCTGTAAGAGTATCCTTCACAGGGAGCTTTTAACTTTTCTTGACTTTCAGCTCCATGACTATGTTTTGTGGTCAGTGTTTTTCCTTATGGAAACAGAAAAGTGTGTGAGACTAATCCGATACTCCTGAGCTGTTTGCCGTAGGGCCTACAAACTTTTTTTAATGTACCCAAAAAATGCTTACAAAGGTTTTTTTTTGTTTTTTTTGGAAGGGGGGGGGGGGGGCAGAGCGGCTGCCGGTTGCCTGAGGAGATGGGACAACCAGCTGGCGAGAGGCCGAGCAGAGAGGTCTGGATGGAGTGTGGGGCGTAATCATTGTCTGAAGGTAGGAGGGGGCAATACCACTTGCAACTTGGTATGCTAATCCAAGCTAATTTAATTGGATGCTGCTTGCCCCTGTGAGCCAATGAAGGTTGGGTAAGACATGGCATGACATCAGACAATGCTGGTTGGTTGAAGATGGGGTTCGAGCAGCCGCATTCTGGAACAGTTTCAGTGGTTTGATGGTACAGGCCAGCGAGCTGGTCAGCAAGGTGTTGGAATCATCCCAACCAGAAATCATGAACTTGGAAGGATATCCCAGTGGCCTTTTGCATGAGGAACTGCCTGTGATGGGTCATCCAGGGACAAAGTCCACCACAGGGAAACATGGTGGCTCCTTCAACAGTGATTCAAGTGTTAATCTCCTGGGAACCATTCACTAAGAAGGACAGAGCCTCACCAAAACTGAGCTTCTGGAGGAGGGCGGACTGCAGGCCACAAAATCAGCCAGGGGTGCGAAGATACATACTCAAGTATGTGAGGGAGACGATGAGAAAAATTGAGTGCCATCATTCAATTTTTGCATTAATGGCATTTGGCAGTCGCTCTTATCCAGAGCGACGTACAAAAAGGGCAAAGTGCAAACCCATAACCAAGAATAAGTGCGCTGAAAGTTCCCTGAGGGAAGTACAATTTCAACTGCTACCTGCACAACAAAGATAAGGACCAGGGCCCATTTGATAATTGTTTTTTTATTTTTTTATTTAAATCGTAGTACCGCAACATGCAAATGTATGAACAATGTATGAACTGCTTACCTAGCCAAACAAAATGTCCTAATATACAAGTAAATATCACAGGTAAAGACAACAATTAAGGTTTACAGGGAGGTAGGGAGGGACAAGGAAAGGTGTAGCTTGAAGAGGTGTGTCTTCAGTCTGCGCTTGAATCAGCATAGCAATGAGGTTATGCCATGAGCAGATATTACTGCACCAAGTGATCTGATGTAAAGTGAAATGAGGACAGGACCAAGTACCAAGCCCAGAGGGACACCAGTCCAGAGAGAACAAAGGAATCCCATGCAGGCCTTGATGGCTGTGCTGTTCATATCAATACCACAATATACAGCAGCTTATCTTTTGACAATCAATAAATGTAATAAGTCACTCAATCTTTTGTTTGATTTTAATGAAAGGTCTACATTTGTATCAAAAGCAAGCCTTTTCATGCGAGCCATTGTTTCTGTTGACAGAAATACAGCACTTTTTCTGTACAGTGAGCATCCATTGTGCTCAAAGACTGCATTTGTTCGAATAGTTTTTTTAGAAACCAGATAGGATGAAGAGGATGTCTAATTCTTGCCTGCTTGCAAGAAATGCAATACTAAAATAAAATACAGCAGCAGTATAACAAATATTTGCATTCACCAAACTCTAAACAAAAAAAAATGTTAATACAGAATGTTTTCACCATGTGTTTTTAAACATTACACCATGTCCAAAATAAAGTGTGAATCATGGTTCATAACTATTGCCTGGAGGGCAGAACTACCTTTGTAGGACAAGAGTATGCAGGATACAGGTTACATACTTCTATTATTTATCACATTTGATTGAACACACCTGTATCAAGCATTATTACTTATCTTCATTAGAAAGTAAGAACATATAATGAATTCAGCCCAATCTGGAATGACATCTAAGTCCTTGCAACAAATTTTTCGGTCGTCATTCATGTGATAATCACAACGGTTGTCAAGTTATTTTGATCTCATTCCTCGAGTTCCCTCTGGCCAACGTAAAGCGCAGCGCATACGATTCCAACCTTCATATGAAAGGAGTTAGACACCACTGGACCAAGAAACGGGGAATACAAATGGCCTGTCAGCCTCACATTGCACAACCTGTGAAATATGGTCGGAAATTATGCGAAGGGGCGATCGTACGAGTTGATCTTGACGGATATATCTGCATTACAGAGCGGCGATGACATTCGCGCCCCTGCTGGGATCGCGGTTAAAGGCACCGCTGAGACTCGGGTTCCTCGGCGGTAGTTGCTTGTGGCATGGAGCTAACAGAGACGAAACCGCCCATTCCTGATTTTTCATAGCGCTTGCTGACACTCAGCCCAGGATAATCTCTCTTTCCCAACAGAATTTTGGAGGGGATTCGCTGATTGAGTGGCCCGGTGTCAGCGGTGTATGATAAACAGCTGTTACGGGTCATTTGAGGGCAGTCTCCAGCCCTCCAGCCCTGGCCACCGTGCAAAAAGCTTTGATGACCTTCACTACCACCACCGACTCCTCAGTGCACGTTGCCATCCACCTCAGTCCGAACCCAATGCCCTGCCTCTACGGCCTCCCCTCTATCTGCACCGGAGTTTTATTTTTTTGGGAAGGAGTCCCACACGGTCACCAGTGAGGATCGGTGCCAAGATGGCCGCAGCTACAAGGCCAACCTCCAGTCCGCCCCATTAATGAGTCCCCCGGTCCTCCCCATTAACCGAGTCCCCCAGCGTAAAGTGTTGTTCTTCCGTGTCACAGCTGCATCACAGAGGTCGTTAATCTCCCTGTAGAAGAGGGAACCTTTGATCTCTGCAGGGTTTTGCGCTCCGCGTACATTGGGACGTACACACGTGCCCCCCCCCCCCCCCCGCAAACTTTTGGTTCCCCTACGGACTTTCGATGGAAGGTCGCCCCTCTCTCTTTTCGAAAAGCAACGGAAACACGCGTTCCATTTGACTGATGTCCTTTCAAGTCGAATGTTGACTTCTGCCTCTGCGCTTTCATGCATTTGTGCTGGCCATAAAAAAAAACCCAAACAGAACAGAAAAAATCAAACTCAATAGATCTTTAGAGTTGATGCAAATTGATTTAGAAATGTTGATAATTTGAAGGGTGTGTGTTTTCTTAAGCTCAAGCGAACGCTGGTATATCCAGGCACATGGTTTATCAAACTTGAATAATAACATTTTTCAAAGCAAAATGAAAGGATCTGGCAGAGTGGTGTTCTGGTGAAACGATGAACCATCTTCAACGTACATGTGGGGTTTCTGTAAGCCGTCCAGTCACCATCAAAGTGCGGGACCCAGACCCAACGTTTCAACAGCTCGCCAACTCACAAAGGCATATCTCCAAAAGGCCTGGGGAAGGGCCTTCTCAAAGAGAGAGTCAGCATTTCACAAAACCTAAATCTTCTCTGAAAGGCTCGGTTTCAAATTTTGTTGTAAAGCACTTTAGAAGGGAGGTTAAAGGGGGTTCATGTAGGTGAATGTGTGTGTGTATGTTCACATATGTATAAGGTCTACACGGGTGGCATGGCAGAATACCAAAAACAAAAAAAGGAGAAGTTGACCGTTTTTTCGGGCAGCGGCTAAGCCAATTAGAAGCGCTCTAATCCGGTGCTCGGCGTGATGCAGACCCCGCGCGGGCACAGATGGTTATCGGGAGTGGCACGTCAAGGGGATCGGCGGATGGAGGGGAACCGTTTCATGGTGAAGAAGAAGAAAGAAAAACCAACTAGTGAGACTTCCTGGCAGACCAGGCCCGAGGTGCTCAGTGTGTTCGATGATTAAAACAAAATTGCCTTTCTGATGGCGAGTCGCTGTGGGGTGGAGGCTTGTTGCACGCTAGCCTACATCTGGTTGCTCTTTCCCAACCTCGCGTACGGGACAGGAACTGAGGGAAATCGGGGCCGGGGGAATGCATTTAACCTCTTGCTGACCAGAAAACTGTTTACAGGGTAGGGCAAGCAGCAGAGCAGTTGGTGCGAGGCGTTTCATCCTCTTCGAGAAATTCTGAAAAGCTTTTTAGCTTGAGGGCTCCGAAGCTCTGAAACAACTTTCCCTTGATAGTGCGGGAAGCGGAAACTGTTTTTAACACCTGTTCCCCATCGTCTAAATCTATACCCGGTGAAATTGTGCCGTCCTGAAATTGCAGCCCCGAAAGCTATTGACAATGTGTTTCGTGACTTGCTATACAGCAACAAATATCCATGCAATGACTGACTGAATGGTTTAATGTTTCTCCATCTTCGGCAAGGAATGGATTAGTACATCTATACAGGAATCGTGGGAGTGTGGTAGTCCTTGGGTAGAGGTGTGGATGAGAGATTATCCCAGGGTTCTTCAGCTAGATCTTCTTGGGGCTAGTTTTTTTTTGTTAATTGGACTGTCTGAAAATGTTAAGGCCTTTCCCAAAGGATCCAGACATTACTAAACCAAGCCAAAGCAAATAGTTTAGCTCAATTTTCAAATGATTTACCGCTTGCAATTCACTGTATTCCCTTTTCAATTTGAGGCAGAAATGAATCGCATGCTTCCATACACACCACATAATATCAGCACTAACATTCTGTAGTTCATGAGATTTAATTCCGCACAAATGCAGATATGAATAGCAACTTATGAAAGTAAGAGGTTTCCTGGAACAACAGAGTAATATAATGTTCATTTTCCCTCACTCTGTGGTATGTGGTAAGGTCTTCAGTTTTGCTTTCCAGGAATTGGGTACAGTCTCAAATAAACCCCCCCCCCCCCCCCTTGGGTCAATTATATTTATTTCTATGGTTCTTAATCAGCCTAATTCCTGCAATGGGCCTTGTGTCCTGAAGCTGCAACCTCCTTACACAAACACCAAAGGAAACCGCTGATCGACAGAGGAAGCCGTACTTGCTCACGACGTATCCAAGGAAAACAGCTTGTTCAGATCTTGGGGGCTGGCACGGCGATGGCGTGGTCGGTCTGAAGGCGCTGTGCGTGCAGAGGCATACAGTATTGCTCTGTCTCCGCTGCCGGGGAGGAAAGGCCGCCTCGGGCCTCGGACTCTCAGGGAGAGCGCTCCTTCTCCCGGGGGTCCGCAACTCCTGCGGGCCCTATTTCTCGTCCTTTCCTTTAACTAAATAACACCGTTCGACATTCACGCCGGACATCCGGGATATGCTTCCTACTTTGGATTCTGCATCTTTGTGAAGGGTTCTTTGGCAGAATATAAAAATCTAGGTCTAAATACATATTTGATATGTTTTCAGTGTCTCGATGCTGGCTCCTCTGACATTTGACCATTTTCAACACAAAAGGCTACAAACCAAAACATACTACAACTGAACATGAAAGACACATTTTGTACTCAATGTTGCTGAATACTTTCCATGATTACTTATATGCGTATTAGCATTGTCAGGAATGTTACCGGCGTCCAAAGGGTTACAGTATTTAAAATAGTTGCGTAATCCACGTCCGAATAATTCAGGCAGTGAAATGCCAGGAATGTGATTCCATAGGCTAACCAGGTGGTCAAGCTCCGTGTTCTTAACACTGACATTTCGGTCTTCTGTCGACTCCAAAGTATTCCGAAGCGATGCAACTTCTGAAAATTGATTAAAGGGTGTGACCAAGTAAAATATGGTTTCCATGGACACTCAGAAGCACTGGAA
The DNA here is from genome assembly GCF_963514075.1 of Conger conger. Classification (NCBI taxonomy): domain Eukaryota; kingdom Metazoa; phylum Chordata; class Actinopteri; order Anguilliformes; family Congridae; genus Conger; species Conger conger. Next base: position 9,422,515 of record NC_083769.1, read on the forward strand.
CTTCCTGTTACTAACCAGAACCTCGTGTACTTAAGAAACATGGAGGAAGAAAAAATATGGAAAATTGTTGGAGGAGACTATCTGGGTTGTCTGTAATGGCAGAGCTGACTGACGAAGGTGCATGACTGGGAATCAGAAGGTTGGTGCTTTGTAGCCACACACAAATTAAAAAATATATATATACAAGTAAAAAACACACAGCTGTTCGGCCCTTGAGCAAGGCTCTTAACCCCACATTGCTCCAGGAGGGATTGTCCCCTGCTTAGTCTAATCAACTGTAAGTTGCTTTGTATACTGACAGTTCTAGCGTCAGCTAAACTATATAACTATATCTAATATAATGAATTTCTCACATCTATGCCGGAAAGCACAGAGTGATTAGTATAGTATATGTACGTCTTGACAACAGACATTGGCTAGCAGTCATAATGTCTTACTCGTTACAGAGAAGAACAATGTTATTTTGGTCTCAAATATAAGTTGGGCTGGGGGTGGCAGCACCCACTCTTATTTGTCTGTTGTACTGGGAATTGACATTCAAACACGGCCCTAAATGTTTTACGGCCTGCTTCAGACAGGCCTTGTCCGGTCCTTGTTCATTGGGTCTGGTACTGGAGGTCCATGTAGCTAAACTTGTACACATCACTCTGGAGTTAACTGTATGCGCATGAAACAAGCCAGCTGAAACCCCACAAAAATGGCTAGCATGTGGATAGGGATGGAGGGAAGGTGAGAGAGAGAGAGAAAGAGAGAGAGAGAAATTGGCCAGGGAAAAGAAACAAACGTCAAGAAGTAGAAATCTGGCCGGCCGTTGATTTATATAGGTATGATTTTTTTTTTTGAAGGAGGCAAAGAGAACTTATGCGGGGGTTCCAGGGAGATGTGCAGATAATGCATACCATTCCCCATTAGAGGGAGAGTATCAAACCCTATTTGCTTAGTCGGTTTAACAAGGAATTATTACCGGCGATGGGCGGAAATACGGTTCTGTGGTCACCTCACGGAACAAGTCATTGAGTTCATCCTCTCACACTTACGTGCATTTCTGTTCACCGCTTCTACTCCGAAGTCAACCGAGTGTACATCAGATATTATTCTTCAGTGCATCACTGAATAATAACAATGTTACTTATGAAGCACTTTTCATGAATTACTTTCAAAGTGCTTTTCAAATAAAATAACCGAAGAAAGCGATCACTCCTCCGAAAACATTTCAAAGATTTCCGTCAGTTCATCAGATTTCAACGGGCGTATGTTGACGTGGAACGATGCGTACAGCGATCACCAGGCCATTCGCGCTCACAGTATGCGTTTGGATTCCACCGACTGGCCAAAAGAATGCTTCTCACCGTTAGCACGCCCAGGCTATCCTCTGGAGGGCTCTGAGCTCATCCACATCGGAACGCATCGACCTTGCTTCCTTCCCCGATACAACACTGAATTCATTTCTCGTTTTTTAGGGTACGCAACTGGGACCCGGAAGGTCTGACAGTTCAAGACCCGGTGTAGCCACGATAAGACCTGCACAGCTGTTGGGCCCTTGGGCAAACCGAACATTGCTAAGGGGGGGATTGTCTACTGCTTAGTCTAATCAACGGTAAGTCACTTCGGATTAAAGTGTCAGCTGAATAACTTTTTAAAAATAAATAATTTTTGAGTGACTGCTCGTATGTTGGGGGGCGAGCCGTATGGAAAGCCGTGGGGGGGTGCGGAGGACGCTGAGGGGGGGGTGGCGGGTCACGGCTGTAACACCGCGCAGTGCGGCGCTGCTGTCCGGCTCAGCGGGGTCTGGACGGTTTGCGGGGATGAGAGCATCCATGTGGTCGGCACCGAAGCCATCGGAGGCCGTAATGAAAGAGCCCTGGATGAGAAGAGAGCAGCGGTCTGCCAGATTCCACATCAGGCCCCCAGATGTGTGTGTGTGTGTGTGTGTGTGTGTGTGTGTGTCTGTGAGAGAGAGAGGGAGAGAGAGCGAGGAGAGAGAGAGCGAGGTTCTTTTTTCCAGAGGCCACTGTGAAGTACAAAAGGTTACCTCAAATAAGGTGCAGCTGAAGAAGATCCTTCGCCTGCCCGCGAAAAGGGCTTCCAACCCACGTCCTCTGGAGAGCGCCGCGATCGTAAATCGCCAAGCCGCGGGGCCGATCGGTGGGTCTCTCTCCGGTCGAGAGGGCCGGAGCGGCTCAGAACGCGTTCACGACCGGTCACGGTCTCCGCGACCGGTCACCGTCTCCGCGACCGGTCACCGTCTCTGCGGCCATCTCCGCGGCCGGTCACCGTCTCCGTAGACTCCACCGTTGGCCAACCTGATAGGAAACGCACAGTCCGACGGGCGTACGGGGCGCCGGGTGAACGCAGCATAAGGATTATGAAAACCAGGCCCAGTGCGTCACGTTTTGAAATAACTGGGGCCAGGTTTACTGGGTTCATAAGAAGCAAGCTTGTTTACTGTCCACTGTCTTTCACCAGTTCTGGGTTAAAAACTCACAGATGAGACAGTTTTATTACCGTTTCCTTTTTTTGTTTTCGGAAAATTAGTATAAGAACCGCTGTAGGCTCAGCAAGATTCAACAAGTCAAATTTCGAGGACACGGTTAAAGATGAGACATGTCGCCACAACTCAAAGTAACCTGTCGTTACATAAAAGATTTTTTAATTGATGCGAACTGTGCCTTCTTTTTTTTTGCTCAGAGAGCTTCCAAGAGGGTTTTTTTTGGGGGGGGTTGTTGAGAATTTGCCAGTCTCATTTCATCTCATCTGCTTTCACAGTTTTGATCTGAACTGGGCTCTGGGTGTTGTGCTGACAGACCGATCATATTTATAAAGGCGCATTCCAGTGTTTGCAAAAATCATCTATTTTTTTTTTTTTTTCTTGTATATGATGTACTTCGAAACATGCTTTGGGGGTGGAAAAGATGGATCTTGGAGACATGCACCTATCCCCACATGTGGCTGCGGGAACAGGAGAATGGTTCTGGTTACTGCCGTGATCCACAGTATATTAAACACACTGCGTGAACTTCAGAAAGACCACTCGCACTCAAACTCTGTCAAATTTAGTAAATCAAGTCCACCGAAAGGTGAGGCGAAGGCAAAAGTTTTTCAAAGGGTATCCGCACTGTGTGTACCCGACCCATAGCAGCAACAGCAGCGTAGCATTCGGCCGTTAGCACAACAGTATAGCAGTGTAGCACAGGGTATGGAAATCTCATTTGCTAACCAAATCGGTCTGCCTACCAGCAATGGGCTCCTTCCTGCTTTCTGATTATCGGGTTAGGGCAGACGCGGTGGTTGTAGCGAAGGGAAACCTCAAAAGCGAGTCATCTTATCTGTCGATCAGGTGGATGAACGGCTCTAACAGGGTCATCGTGGACATGTGTTTCCCCAGTTGTACGGTCTGCCTGAGAGGCCTCCAGTGCTTTTAAGATCGGGTCTGTTATTTATTGAAGGGTTTCTCATGATCGAGGGGCTGTTTGTTTGGCCGGGTTATTCCCACCGCCGATCGACAGCGTCATTTCTATTGCCGCAGCACTACGCCAGAGAGGTCGGCCTCCAGTTCCACAAGGAAAACTGTCGTTTCATCCTCGCTGCGCAACAATGTTTGGATAAAAACTTTCGCTTTATTGGCTTTTTCTGCTGTAAGGACACTGACAAGTACATTCGGCAGAATTTCTTTCTTTTTTCTTTTTGCCCGTGTTCTTCCTTTGTGAAAAGGCACAAATGCATCAATTATGATAATAAAATGAAAACATCAAACACTAGAATCGCGCTACTCGCCCGTCTTCCTGTTTGGCGTGGAGCCATTCCATCGCTTCACTTCAGTGTGGGTTCACAGCAACGCGGAGTCATAGACTCTCTCCCTCGCGGCTCGATACAGGCCAGCTCGTCATACGCAACTCATTACAACGAGCTGGTGGGACGAAACGCATCGCGAATATTACGTTACTTCTGATGACCCCGGCGTGCCAGCTGTTTTCCCGCAGGAGTTCAGAGCACGAGTTCCGCACAGCTGGAAGGTAATGGGGTGCGAATCGTCACAAACAGTTATTTACAAACAGACGCGGGCCACTGACCGCACGAGGTCACCACTGTTTGCGTTTCTGCGGTTCCAGAGTTACACAAATCCCTGACACAAGCTCCCCCCCCTTCCCCCACTTCACCCCAAAATCTTGTTTACAATAACTAGATAAGTATGTTAAAGCATTTAGATTCAATGCCAAAGGTGCTTTCAGGGCATTCTGGCCTCATTAGGAAGAAGCTTTGAAAATCCGAATATTGAATGTGGACTATTTCATTTGGGATAGTCCAAGATTAGTGCGGTCTTTTTTCTCCCCTCTCTGAACATCCTGTGATCTTCCACTGCTGTGGGAAGAAGCATCTTGTATAAAGCAGTGATCATGCCTGGCTCTGTAGACCACAGCAAAATGCAACATATTCCTGCTTGAAAATCTTGCAAAATGCAAGCACACTGAATGGTATGTTTGCTGCAACAGCCATATTAACACAGAAAAAGATAACACCAAAAACAGTTTGGACACAGAGGACCTATGATGTTGATACTATCCTGTGCATAGGCATTGGGAGAACCTTCGAGCATTGGTTTGTGGGATATTGGAGGTGGAATCTCATGGCAAGAATGAGTGAACTTCCACACGCCATGGAGACAGAGAGAGAGAATAAACTGATGTAGCATACAGATGTGCTGGTACCCTACATTGTTGTTATTATACGTCAGTTGACCACACAACACCGTGGCTCAAGGCGTTCATACGCAAATCAGTAATGCTGTTTGTTCCAGTGCCTTCTGAACAGAAGCCTTGCAGAGAGACACTTAAATGATGGCAACATCAGGCCGGAGTTAAGGAGGGTATAGTCGGCAAGGAACAGTCTCATCCCTCTCCCACACACCCTGCTGGTCAATCGTGCACTCGCAGTTTGCTTACAACAGCGGCACAAGAGGAGTCTTCCTCCAGCTCATGTCTGTGCGAGCGTGGCTTTGGGCTGCAGTGTGAGAAGACGCAGCTGGTGAGATCGTGGGCTTCAGATCGGGGAGTGCACTTGCCTACGCTCTCCCACAACGGCTGTGCACCATGTGATCGACTGGGAACTGAAAACCCGGGGAGAAATTTGGGGGGGGAAAGTGTAAAAAATTAATAGTTTGTTAAAAGTTGAGCAAAAAAATTGAGTTATAAGCTTCATGCAGAGGAAGTCATGTGATCATGCAGCTGCTGTTAATTCAGAGGGATGCTAGCAGTAGGGCCCTCGCTACGAATTCCAGATAGGTACGTATAGACACGGACCACCAAGGAGCATGGGCAGAGCACAGGCTTGGATTGGAAACACATGGCAGGGGGGGGGGGGGGGCGGAGGGTTGAGATGTTGGGGTGGTGGGCCCTGGCGGAAACTGGCGGAGGTCCCGATTGATTGCGGAGCCCCACTGTGTTCCACGCATTAAATCGCCCACCGCCCCTCCTCCCGGGGCCACGTTCCACTCGCACGCAGTCCGACCCCCTCAAGATTCATGTGCATGTCGCAACCCCCCCACCCCCCCCCCCCCCCCCCACCTGAGGCTCTCCTCCGGTCACAGATCACACAGGCCATATTACTCTTTAGGGCTCCAGAGGGCTCGCTGATCCAGAGTCATCAGGAATTTTAGGCTACCGTTCTCCTCCGACTTTGTTTCCAGGCGAAAAAAAAAAAAAAAAAATTTTTATTCAAAGTGGGCTGAAAACCCACAGGTAGAAAACAACGTTTCTTCTCCATAAATTTGGAGACGCACAATAATCCATCATCCCGGAGATAATATATGGAGTACGGAGAGGGTATTCAAGATGCTGTTCAAGATAGCCAACGTTTCAATTGGCCGGGATTGGGTCTACCTTCCTGTCAGGTTGTGTAAAAAGATAAGTGAGCCTCATTTCTTCTGAAACCTTCACCCCCTCCCAAACCTTTCATTCCCACCCAGCTATGAAAGCCAAAGCGGGCACCACAAGGTTTGTCCACCTCAATAAGGCTTTTCCATGATCAAACCCCAAAGCCCAATTTATTGCCCTGAAAAGAATCTTATTATTGATTGAACACACGGCACATTTTCATCATTTGATTGTGTATAATCTTTAATAGTGTAAAATTGTAATCTTTGTGTGATAATATGTACCATTTCACCCATCACTGCCCAGGTAAAATCCCTCACAAAAAGTGGCAAAGCACTTTTATCCAATCAAAAGGCCAGGCTGCACGTACCTCTAGGCTTTGCTAAACCTTTAAGGCTGACATATTGCAATAAGCGCAAGTTAACCTATTGTACACACGGAGGTTAATGTAGACGCATAGACAGCAATGAGCCTCCTGAGTGGGCAGTGGCAGGGTGGCAGTTAACTTCAAATTCCCACATCAAAACTGTCTCTTGGGCTCTTGAAGCATGACCTAATGGGAAGAAACGGTAATGGAGTAGGCTTGACGTTCGATACGCGGCGGTCTTCTCCCCGGACTCGAGTCAAAGTTCAACAACAAACACATGCGAAGGACCTGACGGGACATTAAAAGCCTCGTTAAGTTTGGGAAAGTGGCTGCAGCAGTGTGCGGGGCGAAAGCTCGTGAAAGTGGGTGGGCTTTTAACGTGCAGGGTTTTAATGTGCCATTTCAACAGGCAGCTACGATCTTTTTTTTCCTCCCCCTGCCTTAAATTCACGGTCTAGAAAAAGGAATACATTCATATTTTCTAATATCCTGATCATATCTTTATGGAACGTTGTCCGTCTACATCTGTGACCCATCTCAAAGCCATTCTCTAATCATTAATCTTACTATCGGGAAGACGGATATGGGGCTGCATATTGCGATCTCTGTATGTTCTGATGAATCACTTTCTCTGCTGCCTTCCTTGAGGATTAAAATCATCAGGGAAATACAGTAGAACTTCAAACACACAAACCGCAGTTATGAACTGACAAGTCAACTGAAACACAATATAGTCCGCCGTAAAAAACAAACTATTATGCCCTATCAAGGGCTGCATAGTCACCGATTTGAGCAAAACAGAAACAAGTTCATTTTCCTTCACGAAAAACTGGAAATACTTTTCATTTGCATACGGCACACATCTTTCTGTTAAACATACAATTGGGAAGGTCTTTCCTTTTTTATTTAAAAAAAAGAAGTCCCGGACAACAGACAACATGTCACTAAAGGAGTCATTAACAAAGCTAGTTAGGCTAGTTATGTTCTAACAAGATCTTGATTATTGGTTCATTTCCAGCCATTAAAAAAAAAAATCGTCCCATCATTTCCAGACCAAATCATCAATAACGTATTCAAATGCTAATACAAAATGAGCATTTTTTTGACATCACTTTCAAGTCCAAATATCTCGCGTTTGTATACCCGGGAGTGTGCCATGTCCTCTGGACCCTCTTGCAGCCCAAGGCCTGGTGTGAGGCTGCTTCACCAGCTCCACCAATCGCCTGCCGGGCCTCAGGTTCCATCACTGCGCCGCGGCCGGCGGCCAGGTCGCCGGGACGTTCTGGAAAAGCGCTCGTCTCCCACGGCAACAAACGCTGCATCCACCGTCCTTTCCAGGAAAGCGCCCGCGCCAGAGAGCGTCGGGAACGAGGCGATTCTGCGGAGAGAGGCAGGCTTGGGTTCAGCCCAGGTCACAGGGCAAAGGGAAACTGGTGCATTTGGATCCCGAGGAGTTTTCCTTAGAAACACAATGTTTTGAATGTCTTACAGATGTATCGTTTTATTAACCCCCACCTTTTTTTTTATTGCCCTAAAAAAAAACTGTTCAAGGATTTGTTCAAGAGATTGCTTTATAATATGGCATTTTTATAAATATTTTGTACACCATTGTAGAGAAAAGGTTGACCGATTTAATTGACCTAATGTGGTAATTATTTAATTGTTCAGATTGACTGTGAAAGTGATCACCAAGCACAAACTGACTCTTTATTTCATAATATTTTTCGGTATTATAGCATCTGTTTTCTTACATGACCAATCTTTTTATCAGAAATCATTTTTGGTTCTTATATTTCACACAAATCAGGTGTGTGTCAGGTCCTTGAACGTCTCATTTTATTTTAACCAAGTATAATATTTGTATTTCTTGCGAAACATATCTGAATAATACAAGCCATGTATGTGAAATCTGCCAAACTGGAGCGATCCCTAGTGATGACAGATTGACCAAAACAGGACCCCCGAAACAGGTGGAGCTGCAATGACCTGCCAATCACACACTTGATTCAATAAGCAGGTTTTGCTTGCTCTCCATGGCGACACACAATGACTGGCCGAAGCCACACAGCGGCCCCGCCCGTCGTTAGCCTGAGGAGGCCTCGCTCCCTCTCCCATCACTGGCGTGGGGCCCGCTCTTTAAAAGGGCCGTATGTGCAGAGGGCCCGCTCTTTAAAAGGGCCGTGTCTGTGGAGGGGGCTCTTTAAAAGGGCCCTGTCTGTGGAGGGGGCTCTTTAAAAGGGCCGTGTCTGTGGAGGGCCCCGCTCTTTAAAAGGGCCGTGTCTGTGGAGGGGCCGCTCTTTAAAAGGGCCGTGTCTGTGGAGGGGGCTCTTTAAAAGGGCCGTGTCTGTGGAGGGGGCTCTTTAAAAGGGCCGTGTCTGTGGAGGGGCCGCTCTTTAAAAGGGCCGTGTCTGTGGAGGGGGCTCTTTAAAAGGGCCGTGTCTGTGGAGGGGGCTCTTTAAAAGGGCCGTGTCTGTGGAGGGGGCTCTTTAAAAGGGCCGTGTCTGTGGAGGGGGCTCTTTAAAAGGGCCCTGTCTGTGGAGGGGGCTCTTTAAAAGGGCCGTGTCTGTGGAGGGGGCTCTTTAAAAGGGCCGTGTCTGTGGAGGGGGCTCTTTAAAAAGGCCCTGTCTGTGGAGGGGGCTCTTTAAAAGGGCCGTGTCTGTGGAGGGGGCTCTTTAAAAGGGCCCTGTCTGTGGAGGGGGCTCTTTAAAAGGGCCGTGTCTGTGGAGGGGGCTCTTTAAAAGGGCCGTGTCTGTGGAGGGGGCTCTTTAAAAGGGCCGTGTCTGTGGAGGGGGCTCTTTAAAAGGGCCGTGTCTGTGGAGGGGCCCGCTCTTTAAAAGGGCCGTGTCTGTGGAGGGGGCTCTTTAAAAGGGCCCTGTCTGTGGAGGGGGCTCTTTAAAAGGGCCGTGTCTGCAGAGGGGCCCGCGCTTTAAAAGGGCCGTGTCTGTGGAGGGCCCGCTGGACCCCGCTCTCTGACACCGGCTCTCGGTGTGGTGCGACCGCGTCTCCCGGGTTTCCTGCGTCTCTGTAAACAGAGAGAGGGGCTGCCTGTCAGACGGGCCTCGGCCTGATTTCAGAGCGAGCGCAGCTGAACGTGCCGGCCTAATGAAGCCGTCAGCCCAACCTCCAACACCCCCTCCCCACACACACATACACACACACACACACACCCTCCCCACACACACACACACACACGCACACACACACCCCCTCCCCACACACACATACACACACACACACACACACCCTCCCCACACACACACACACACACACACCCTCCCCCCACACACACACACACACACACACACACACACATACACTCACTCGCACTCACACTCACACACACACACACACACATACTCCCTCCCCACACACACACACACACACACACACACACACACAAACACACACACATACACACACACACACACACTCCCTCCACACACACCCCTCCACACAAACACACACATACCTCCTCACACAAACACACACCCCTCCACACAAACACACACACACCTCCTCACACAAACACACACACACTCCCTCCACACACACCCCTCCACACAAACACACACACACTCCCTACACACACACCCCTCCACACAAACACACACAAACACACACACTTCCTACACACAAACACACACAAACACACACACACCTCCTCACACAAACACAAACACCCCCTCCACACAAACACACACACACTCCCTACACACACACCCCTCCACACAAACACACACAAACACACACACACACTTCCTACACACAAACACACACAAACACACACACACTCCCTCCACACACACCCCTCCACACAAACACACACACACCTCCTCACACAAACACACACCCCTCCACACAAACACACACACACTCCCTACACACACACCCCTCCACACAAATCTTGTTGTAAATCTTTGTTCAGTTGACAGCCGCGTCTGGGAGGCCGGGACACTGTATTTTCCCCCCTAATGTTTCTGTGCAGAGAACGACAATGGCAGGCACTGCCAAGTCATCATCGCTCCAAAACAGGCAAGCGTATTAGAGCGACTGACTGAGGTACTAGTAGGGACGTGGCACAAATTCATTCAACTGCCATTTTGGAATTTCTGGAATATTTTAACATTTAAAACACCAGATTATTGATCATCTGAGAGGAAACCAATATTCAGAACAACATTTTTCATAATTGTGAATTTTGGTTAATAATGACTTCTTTCGAAATTCACAGGGATCTGCAAAAAAAAATGCTTTTTGTTTTTTTAAATAGCTGTTTCATAACTACATGTCAGTATACAGTCTCTGCAGAAAGACAATAGAGACTTCAACATTTTAAACAAAAGTATTTTTAACTCTCAGCTGGGCTCCTGTTGTACGAGCCTTTGTTATTTTTGTTATTTTTGCTGTTTTTGAAGTCTCTGGTGCTATGTCATGCTGAGTGGCTTTTAGCTCGACGCTGTCTGGTTTCAGTTAGCATGGTCCACGCTAGGGAGCTAATGTATTTCCCCCATCACAGCTTCACGGTTAATGCGATTTTGTTAACTCAGACCAGGCTCTTTCTGTGTAATTGCATTAAACTCCATTAATTTACACCATGTACTGCATGCCAAGGCTTTTTTTTTTAAATCCCTATACACGCCATGGTTTTTACCACATAAACAAAACAGCGCATCCTCTTGAAAATTACTTAATGAGCAATTGATGCTCACAGATGTATACTTCTTTAGTACACGGTCTCACCTCTTCGCATGAATAATTAAAGCAATGCAGCTACAGTGGGGTGCAAAAAATCTGGGCACCCCTGGCTTAAATGTCTGTTACAATAAATCTGTATGTGATCGAAATCAAACCTAAACCCTAAATGGTAGAGTTAAACATGAGACCTTTCTGCAAATTTGAAAGCAAGATTATTATTATTTTTTTATGGTTTAAAAATGATTAAAAAAAAGGAAAAGGGGCCTGTACAAAAGTTTAGGAACCCTTTTGGAATATCCTTTTTAAAAAGATGATAACTAAGGCCCAGACCCAGGTGATTTACTTGTTAGGGCTTCAATGAGTCAGGTGAGTATAATTCCAGGGCTGAATGTTTTGTTCTGAATTAACCCCATGCCTTCTAAAGTATGCAACTGCAGTGGCTGTTCTGTCTGGTGTTAACAACCATGGGTTCCTCAAAACAGTTGTCCAAGATGTCAGAATAAAGACAGTTCATTTCCACCATGAAGGAGAAGGCTACAAAAAAAGAAATATTACATACCTAAATGTTTCAAACTACCCATTTCCACTGTCACAAACATTAAGCAGTTGAAGTCAAGGCTAGGTCTGGAAGACCCAGGAAAAATGTCAGATAAAATGGCTTGGGACCTGGTGAGAAAGGCTCAGAAGAGCCCACACATCACAAAAAACAGTAGCTGGCACAGGTCTAGCTGTTCACAGGACAATACAATGTACTTTAAACAACAAAGACCTACATGGCAGACATGCCAGAAAGAAGCCTTTCCTGCAACCTAAAAACAAAATTGAGCGTTGGACTTTTGTAAAAGAAAACGCTGAGAGCCTGAACCCTTTGTGCTTTGAACTGACAAAACCATAATTTAACTTTTTGGCCACTACCAAAGAAGGTATGTTTAGAGAAAATATGTTTGGAGAAGCCCTGGGTTTGTTGCCTTGGGTATGTCAAAGAGTCCCTGAGCAAGACACCTATCCCCCAATTGCTTCCCGAGAAGCTGATTGACGCCCTGAATGGCAGCCTGAAGGCGTTGGCATGTGAGTGTGTGAGTGTGTGAGTGGCTAGTCCTGGCCAGTCTCCCAGCTTGTGCCATCAAGCCCCTCCAGCTGGTCCAGAATGCTGCAGCCCGCCTTAACATCAGTCAGCCCAGGTCAGCTCATGTCACCCCACTCCTCATTGGCCTCCACTGACTTCCTATTGCCGCACGCATCCGCTTCAAGGCCCTAGCGTTGGCATTTCAGGCTGCTGAGGGGACTGCACCACTAATTGCTCCCTACTCCCCAGCAAGACCACTCCGGTCTGCCAGCTCTGGTTGCCTTGTGGTTCCCTCACTACAAGCACCTGGCAGTCGAGCTGCACGTTCACGCCTGTTTTCCGTTCTGGTTCCTCAGTGGTGGAATGACTTGCCTACTACTGTCCACTGTCACTGTCAGGACAGCAGAATCCCTCCCCCTATTTTGACGCAGACTAAAAACACACCTTTTCAGACTATACCTTAGTCCTCCCTCCTGATTTCCTAACCCTTACATTTTTTTCATAAATAATTGCACTTAGAATGACTGTCTTTTTGTTTTGAACAGCCCTTCATGCGCATTTTACTAGTTATGGATTTGATGCTTTAACCTGTGGAAGAACCTATGCAGTTGTAAGTCGCTTTGGCGTCTGCCAAATGAATAAAATGTAATGTAAATGAATGGGTGAATGAGAGGCATTAATGAAGCCATTAGTAAAGTCCATTGACAGTTTCCCATGTACAAACCATGGATGCTTTCCCGCGCCTACCAGCCAAGACCAGAAGATTGGAGGTGGTATGGCCATTTTGGCAATCGCTTGTTATGACTTCTCCTTAGTAAGGTCCCTCCTCATGTAACCCCACCCTGATCAGCTGCATCACTCGATGGCTCGAGGGAACCTTGTACTTAGTCTCAGATTTTCTTTCATTCTTTGTGTTTATGCGTGTGGGTTTTTTAAATTTTATTCCTTACGTACATTTTAAGACAGACAGGTGGAAGATCGCATTCGCCACGATAGCTGCAGCAGCGTGTTTACACCGAGAAGTCATTGAGCCCTGTGTGAAAATGGAGGCAGATTACGAAGATTTATCAACCAATTACAGAGGTCAGGAACTCGCGTAAACATTTAGAGAAAGCAAAATGGTCAGGTCTCGTCCTCTCCCTTAATTTACTCAATAAAAGCTAATACAACAAATGTTCTGCAGGACATTAATCCAGATTTTGGACTTGGTCTGTGATAAATACAATTTGGCAAAAATACGCCTAATGAAAGGAATGTATTGTACTTCTTGTATTCAGGCCCATCTGAAAAACTTCCACAACACATGAAAGCTCTGAAGTAGTAAATTCATACCAGTGCAGCAGCTAAAATAAGAAAATAAAACGCTAAGTCACTCTGTCCGCTGCATAGACTTGTGCAGTCAGCATGTGAACAGGAAAGGTTAGCAAAATAGATGTATTTTATTTCATTCATTTATTTATTTTTAAATCTCAAAGTAAGCTTAAAATGGTTCATGGTGAACTATTAAAAGTGTGAAAAGTTCTGCGCATCATCATAATCATCGTCTGGGAAGAGGACTCATTGGAAATATGACGTGCTTCCCATTAAAATGACATTGGCAGTTGTGGTTGTGTCCGTGGGTTACTCCGGTGCATTTCCAGTCTGGAAATGTAGGCTTGTAAAAAAAAAAAAAGAAAAAAAAAAAGTGATGACTCACCAGTCCCAAAAAAAAAAAAAAAACCCAAATAGTGTCGCTGACACGGCGCAGTCCCATGAATCACTGCTTTCCGCACGACCCTTTCCTCCGCGTCACTGAGACCGAGTGAGTGGGATTTGTTTGAAAGCCAGTGGCAGTGGCCCAACTGCGCGCTCCTGTTATCCGACGACTCGCGTCGGTATTTCATGTTTTCATTTTCCCATGAAGCACTTCTTCCGTGCGCTGCTTTTTCTCTCTGCTCAGAAAAGAACGAGCTGGCAGGGCACCCCGAGTCGGGCCTCTCTGGGGGTCCCGTCGCCGCTTCGTTTCAATCAGTGACAGGCTGGCTAACAGAGGGTAAGCTTAAGGGGAGACACCGAGACGTGTAGCCCAGGCACACAGGCCAGCGCTGCTAGCACATCTGTGACTAACCCACCTTTGATTTTTACATGCTCCTGGCTAACGCGAGCCAGATGTACTAGCCTCCTGAGAAACAGCCAATGAAAGAGCCATTTCTCCCTCTCATTAATGACCGTGTGTGCGTGCACGTATGTGTGCGTGTGTGTGCATGCGTGGTGGTCCGGTTGTGTAGGGGTTGCAGGTTTGCATGGCAGTGCTATTTTTAGGCACTACTATTCAGGAAGCTGGTAGTGGATAATATACGTTAGTGGGACCTGGAAGGTTGGTGGTTCAAGCCCCGGTGTAGCCACACAGATCCGCACAGCAGTTGGACCCTTGACCCTTAACCCCGCATTGTCCCCTGCTTCGTCTAATCAACTGTAAGTCGCTTTAGATAGCTTCAGCTAAATAACTCATTATTATTGAATACTTTTTCTCACCAGTTTCGAACACCCAATCCTCCTCACACTGCATTGCCCATCTCGAGCTCGGCTGTAGATTTAGGGCAGCGCACACCACACTGTACTTTGCAAGTCGGACTCATAAAGGCATGAAACGCGGTCATCCTGGCCAACAAACACCCACTCGTCCCTGGACGATGACGCTACAAGCAACCGCTCACCAAATTGTGGGGCCCCATCTAAAAACAAGAACAGTGCCTTAGCAGGATGAGCCACCCAGCAGCCCATGAAGCACGAGCATTGGTTATTTAATCATCCGAAAGCCTCAAGAGCTGTAACCCACAGCACTTTCACCACATGAGGGTAAATATATAGTAAACTGCCATCTCCAGCTGGGCTCTGTCTCCAGTGGAATGTGCCGCTTGGTGTAATTGATAGGTTTGAAGAGATAAAGCATCAGTCTGTGAAGACCACAGTTTCACTTATGGGAAAAAAAAAAAAGCAGCCAATGAGAGGAAGGGTTTTTCTATGCCAATAGTGTGTGTCAGATTTACCATGTATACACGGACCACAACTTCTGCATGTTCAGTTGTCTCTAATCTTCTGTTTCCCCGTTGCAGGTCATTGCATGTGACCACTTCAAGTGATATGTAAAGCCACAGTTTTCCTGCCAATACCATAGAATTTAGTTGTCCTGCAAATTCCGTAGAATCAGAGGGAACGGAGATATCAGGCCATCAGGAAGCGAATGTGCCAACAATCCTCTGGTAGATCTGAACATCTCGATTAAACCTGGACGTCAGGACGAGCTCGGCCCGGCCTCTGGACGGCGATGAAAGATTCACAAATCACTCCACTGTCCTCAGAGATCAGAAGAATAGTTTGTTTTTGAAAATATCATTTCTCCTGCCTGCAAAAGTAAAATATGCCAGCGGCCTTCACAAGATCAGTAAATTGTCGAAAATCCAAAATCCCCTCCGAGAATTGGCCACAGATGCATCCCAGAGCCCCATTAATCATTGGCCAATGTGCCTTGAGCTCAGACAAATCAGACCAATGTCAACACAGTGCATAAATGCATTAGCCAGTAAAATTAAAGGGATGGATTCACAGAAATGACAGATGGCAGTAATTTTTAATCGACCCACAGAAGGTTTTATCGTCCTTTAGGTAGATTAAGTCTGCCGTATTATTATAGTGGAGATTACAGTAAAATATATGGTTTCAGAAAGATATATTTCTTGAAGAAATATTTTGTTTTTTATTATCAAGACGGGAGAAACAGGGAGGGTTACAGAGAAGGAGGATTCACAGAGGAGAGAGGGCCACAGGGGAGAACCAAACCAGGGGGGAACCAAACCAGGAGGGGCCCCATGAGGTAGGGGGGGGGTTGTATTCATGTGCTGTGACAGTCACCCATCCAGCAAACCTCAACACCCAGTCTCCCACAATAGGCTTCCAGCATACAGTTTCTCACCAGTTCCATCCCATAGGAAATAAAGGAACTTGGCTGCCCTGGCATATATTAATAATAAATAATAATAATAATGTTATTTAGCTGATGCTTTTATCTAAAATGACTTACAGTTGATTAGACTAAGTGGGGGGCAATGTGGGGTTAAGAGCCTTGCTCAAGAGCCCAACAGCTGTGCTGGGGCAACACTGGGGCTAGACCAAGCTATGATGTCACAACTGACATGCACTTACAAAAAAAGGCTGATTTACAAAAACAATATTAGTCATTAAAATCAGTAAACAAGTATTGAATTTTGACAAAAGTGCAAGGCATACAGGTTTACACACAATAAGAGCAATTTATTTATAAAATTGCCATTTCCACCCAGGATAAAAAAGACTATATGAGCATCTCAGCATATACAGTAAAGCTTCTTTTTTTATTACCTTAGGATATACATTTATACTTAAATTTCCATTTGTTGATGCACTAGACATCTTTTATCATCCATTGTACTGTAAAAATGTCAGGGTTCTAAGAGTAATAATGTTTATTCTAAACATTAAGTAACACTTGTATTATGTAAGGTAACATTCTTTTGAGAAAGGTTTCAGATTTCTTTCCATACCAGCACATTTTAGTTAAATAGCAATACCAACATTTCAATAATTATTTATTTATTTATTTATGTTTTTTTTTTAAACATAGCTCTGTCTACTGAATATACATATACATGTGATTGTAACCACTTCATTAA